>NC_084733.1:73011026-73293526 GCF_033978785.1 Entelurus aequoreus | reverse complement strand
GGCCATGTTTTGGACCCGTACAGGAGAAAGGCATTGTAGACCGCGAATGTCCAAACTACAGCCCAGACGTCATAAATTTAAAAAGGAATCTGGCCTGCGCTGTGTTTTTCAATTAATTTTAAGTATTTGACAATCTGATGGCCGCAAATTTGCCGCCATATTGTGGACAACGTGAGTAAATCAGGCTAACTACCATGAATTTTGTATTGAAGTGAATACAGCACAGCATTTACTCTCAGTGTATGACCCAATCTAAGCAACCTTCCCTACTCATGGAGCGAAAAAAAAAAATATTATGTGGATAATATAAAAAAAATTAAATTACAATTATTATTTTATTATTATTAAAATTATTTTAGCTGCTTGATATTTCTGATTGATTATAAAACTTTAAGGAGGTCATCAAGGAAGTAAACAAGGTAAGAGTCAAACTTTTACATAATTCTAATATTTAATTATTAATTTTTTATCCATTATGTTAATTCAATATGTACACATATACATGTATAGGCTATATACAGTACAGGCTAAAAGTTTGGACACACCTTCTCATTCAATGCGGGTTTTTTTTTTTTCATGACTATTTACATTGTAGATTGTCACTGAAGGCATCAAAACTATGAATGAACACATGTGGAGTTATGTACTTAACAAAAAAAGGTGAAATAGCATAAAACGTTAGCATGCTAACATTAGCTTGCTTGGTTACATAGATGATTACATACAAGTTAATGTACTTCTAAGATAGCGGCAAGTATTAAAATGCACTAATTTTGAATTTAACATACAAAATTAGCTGAACAGCTGGCTAAAAACGTCAGCATGACAATATAAGAGACGTTAGAATACTTCCAAGATGGCGCCAAGCATCAAAATCCATGATTTTAGGTTTAAACAAACAACTGGACAGCTCAGTTATAATCAGCTCACTGTAATAAGACAATTTTAGATTTGATCATTTTTTAAAACATATGCACCGTAAATTGGTACCAGGGAATCGATACCGTATCAATTCAAATGTGAAAGGTACCCATCCCTACCTAGCGTTAGTTAGAGCCCCCGTCGGTTATTGGCCTTTATAGACCACTATAGGAGACTGAGTTGTGAACTGAATAGAGGCGTCAATTGGAGCGTTTACGTTGTGTTAATCATCCCAGACATGCTGGAGCTGAGGAGAATCCAAGATGGCTTCAAGAAGTCCGATGGGAACAAGAGAAAGAAAGAAGATATTCTGGTGTCCACGGCAACGCCTGGTCTTTGTCTGGATTTTCATCCCATGGTAAATTGAGGCTGCAACCATGTGCTCAGGAATACCGTTGCTATTTTTTTTACGCGGAATTAAATGATATCGTTGCACCCGTCAGGATCCTACCATCTACCTGGCCGGCACGTGTGAAGGGGTCATCCACAAGTGCTCCGTCTCCAACCATCATCACTACCTGGCTATTTATCAGAAACACCTGGTAAGTCAGCATCCAGCACTACGTTGACTACTGTGTATGCTCACGTCCCCCCCCCCAACACTCCTAGTGCTCTGTGAACTCCGTCGAATGGTCCCCGTTCAGTCCCGACCTGTTCCTGAGCTGCTCGTCGGACTGGACCATCCAGCTGTGGAAGGAGGACTGCCTGACCCCCGTGACAGGCTTCACCTCCATCCAGACTCCCGTGCTGTCTGCCAGGTGGTCCCCGCTTTGGCCGTCCGTCTTCGCCGCCATCAACGAGCAACAGCTGGAGATCTGGGACCTGAACGCATCTGTGTGAGTCTCCGCAGACGTACGGTATCGCACAGTCCATCATGGCAAGGAACAATACTGTAGAAAGTCAACTTGGATATATTTTAGAGTAGTCCGTGTACAGCTTGTATAGCAGTATAGATTTACTATCCATTAAAAATTAGTCAACACACAACCGTTATTTGTCTAAATAGCTAACAACACCAGTGGGTAGCAAGATAGTCAAGCATGGTGCACGAGTGCTGCCAGCAGCGGCAAGCTGCGGTTCATGATAACACTCTTACAAGTGTAAAAATGTGATCATTAAAACTTAAGGGGACAGAAAAGTATTTGCAAAGCGAAAATGTCACAGAGTGGCCTTTTAATGAGTTTTTAATTTTTAAAAAATTATATTATATATATATATATATATATATATATATATATATATATATATATATATATATATATATATATATATATATATATATATATATACATACATACATACAGGTAAAAGCCAGTAAATTAGAATATTTTGAAAAACTTGATTTATTTCAGTAATTGCATTCAAAAGGTGTAACTTGTACATTATATTTATTCATTGCACACAGACTGATGCATTCAAATGTTTATTTCATTTAATTTTGATGATTTGAAGTGGCAACAAATGAAAATCCAAAATTCTGTGTGTCACAAAATTAGAATATTGTGTTAGGGTTAAATTTTGAAGACACCTTGTGCCACAAACTAATCAGCTGATTAACTCAAAACACCTGCAAAGGGCTTTAAATGGTCTCTCAGTCCAGTTCTGAAGCCTACACAAACATGGGGAAGACTTCAGATTTGACAGCTGTCCAAAAGGCAACCATCGACACATTGCACAAGGAGGGAAAGACACAAAAGGTTATTGCTGAAGAGGCTGGCTGTTCTCAGAGCTCTGTGTCCAAACACATTAATGGAGAGGCAAAGGGAAGGAAAAACTGTGGTCAGAAAAAGTGTACAAGCGATAGGGATCACCGCGCCCTGGTCAAGATTGTGAAAAAAAACCCATTCAAAAATGTGGGGGAGATTCAGAAGGAGTGGACAGCTGCTGGAGTCAGTGCTTCAAGATCCACCACCAAGAGACGCTTGAAAGACATGGGTTTCAACTGCCGCATACCTCGTGTCAAGCCACTGTTGACCAAGAAACAGCGCGAAAAGCGTCTCACCTGGGCTAAGGAAAAAAAGAGCTGGACTGCTGCTGAGTGGTCCAAAGTCATGTTTTCTGACGAAAGCAAATTTTGCATTTCCTTTGGGAATCGAGGTCCCAGAGTCTGGAGGAAGACAGGAGAGGCACAGGATCCACGTTGCCTGAAGTCTAGTGTAAAGTTTCCACCATCAGTGATGGTTTGGGGTGCCATGTCATCTGCTGGTGTCGGTCCACTCTGTTTCCTGAGATCCAGGGTCAACGCAGCCGTCTACCAGCAAGTTTTAGAGCACTTCATGCTTCCTGCTGCTGACCTGCTCTATGGAGATGGAGATTTCAAGTTCCAACAGGACTTGGCGCCTGCACACAGCGCAAAATTCTACCCGTGCCTGGTTTACGGACCATGGTATTTCTGTTCTAAATTGGCCCGCCAACTCCCCTGACCTTAGCCCCATAGAAAATCTGTGGGGTATTGTGAAAAGGAAGATGCAGAATGCCAGACCCAAAAACGCAGAAGAGTTGAAGGCCACTATCAGAGCAACCTGGGCTCTCATAACACCTGAGCAGTGCCAGAAACTCATCGACTCCATGCCACGCCGCATTAACGCAGTAATTGAGGCAAAAGGAGCTCCAACCAAGTATTGAGTATTGTACATGCTCATATTTTTTCATTTTCATACTTTTCAGTTGGCCAACATTTCTAAAAATCCCTTTTTTGTATTAGCCTTAAGTAATATTCTAATTTTGTGACACACGGAATTTTGGATTTTCATTTGTTGCCACTTCAAATCATCAAAATTAAATGAAATAAACATTTGAATGCATCAGTCTGTGTGCAATGAATAAATATAATGTACAAGTTACACCTTTTGAATGCAATTACTGAAATAAATCAAGTTTTTCAAAATATTCTAATTTACTGGCTTTTACCTGTATGTATGTATATATATATATATATATATATATATATATATATATATATATATATATATATATATATATATATATATATATATATATATATATATATATATTTTAAAATTAATTAATTTATTTATTTTTTATTTGTAATTTTTTTTTAAATTAAATAAATATAAATACATAAATATTAAATAACTCTAATATATATATATATATATATATATATACATATATATATATATATACATATATATATATATATGTATTTATATATATATATATATATATATATATATATATATATATATATATATATATATATATATACTGTATATTTTATTTTAATTTTAATTTAATTTTTTTATTTTTTTTATTGTATTATTTTATTTTATTTGTTTATTTATTTATTTTTATTATAGTTATTTAATAAACAGTTCATATTGGCATCTTTGAGTACCTAAGGAAAGCGCTACATAAAAGTCCTGTACTAATATTACACTGTACTGAACTGCTCATGTGCGAGTTCCAGTTCTATGGTTATCATCACACTTTTCCTCCTTTCCATCGTAGGTACCCTTTTATGGTGGCTTTTTTATTTTTTAAATGTGAAAATGAGTCGACAACACACAACTGTTATTGTCTAGATAGCTAGCAAAGCAAGTAAGTAGCAAGATAAAAGTGGCTGGCCTACAGTCAAGCGTGGTGCACGAGTGCTGACATCATCGGGGAGCCGCGGTTAATTTTGACATTCTTACAAGTGTAAAAATGTGAATATTAAAACTTTAAAAAAGACACGAAGAGGGGACAGGAAGTTATTTGCAAATCGATAATGTCATTGAGTGGCCTTTTATGGGTAGTGCTTTAATTATAAAAAATGCCTTGTCATATATCCTATAGTTGATGTTGGCATCTTTGAGTACCTAAAAAGTGCTATATAAGTGTCATGCATTACATTTTACTGAACTGCTCAGGTTCACTTTACAGCTCTATGGTTATCATCACACTTTTCCTCTTTGCCTTCAATTGCACCCTTCTATTTTAGCATAACCAAAGCTAACTTGGATATATTTTAAAATAGTCAGTGTACAGCCTGCATAGCCGTATAGATTTTACTATTCATTGAAAATGGGTCAACGCGCAACTGGTATTGTCTAGCGAGTAGCAAGAGAAGAATGTCTGGCCTACAGTCAAGCATGGCGCACGAGTGCTGCCAGCACCGGGGAGCTGCAGTTCATTTTGACATTCTTACAAGGGTAAAAAATGTGAATATTAAAATGTTTTAAAAGACAGGAAGAGGGAACATGACAGTATTTTCAAAGCGATTTTATGGGTATTGCTTTAATAAAATGTTTTTAAAAAAAAGCCTTGTAATGTAATAAACCGTTCATATTGGCATCTTTGAAAAAAGTGCTATAGAAATTTGATGTAGGCAGCACGGTGGAACAGGGGTTAGTGCATGTGCCTCACAATACGAAGGTCCTGAGTAGTCCTGGGTTCAATCCCGGGCTCGGGATCTTTCTGTGTGGAGTTTGCATGTTCTCCCCGTGACTGCGTGGGTTCCCTCCGGGTACTCCGACTTCCTCCCACCTCCAAAGACATGCACCTGGGGATAGGTTGATTGGCAACACTAAATTGGCCCTAGTGTGTGAATGTGAGTGTGAATGTTGTCTGTCTATCTGTGTTGGTCTTGTGATGAGCTGGCGACTTGTCCAGGGTTTACCCCGCCTTCCGCCCGAAAGCAGCTGAGATAGGCTCCAGCATCCCCCGCTACCCCAAAAGGGCCTTCGGTAGAAAATGGATGGATGGATGGAATATTTAAAAAAGTAAACCTTGATATATTTTGGAGTAGTGTACAGTGTGTAAAGTTGTATAGATTTACTGACTTTTTTGTTTTGTTTTGTTTTTTCAATATTGTCATAAAAGGTGGCAACACAAGTGAGTGGCAAGATAATTGTTCCTTGCCTTACAGTTAACCATGGTGCATGAGTGCTGCCGGCACTGTAGAGCTCACTTAGGAGAAACATTCATTCCAACATAATTTTGCCAGCGATTTGGTAAAAAATGGCTGCGTGTTGACTCATGTTCACACACAGTAAATCTATACTGCTATACAAGCTATACACGGACTACTCTAAAGTATCTCCAAGTTTACTTTCCATAGTACTGTCCCTTAAGAAGACACAATAAAAAAAAGCTCAGTGCAGTATGAGGAGTGTACGTACTTTGGTGTGCATTTCCAGCCGTTTGGGAGCAGACTTATAAACTGTTTGCGTCTCTCCCTTTAGGCAAGACCCGGTTATCGTGCAAGAGGCAGAACCGGGCGTCTGCATCACCACCCTGCTTTTCGCCAAAGGGACGGACTGCGTTGTGGTCGGAGACACAAGTGGAAAAGTGACCTTCTACAAGATAAAAAACCTGAGTGTAGGGCCGGGCAAGAAGGTAACGATGCCGGCATGACCTTTATCTCAGTTCATCATGTTTGTATTTTCACACCACAGTTTGACCCTGGAATCGATTGTTTTATTTTACCATACATTCATTCATTATCGTTTCTGTTTTTTTCCATCTAGGTGCCAAATCTGGAGGATCTGGTTCACTTTGGCGACTCCACCTCGAGTTAATATTTTATATGTGACCTACGCAGTGTGTCGCAACATTACAACCTGATGTGATCCAGAACAAAAATGCTGCCTTTACACAGATAATAACGCTACATTCAGACATTTAAAAAAAACATTCTTATTTTGTGTCACACCGTGAGCTGTTGTGGCGGTAAACAAGAGGGAGGCAAATGTTTGTACAGTGCAGGAATGTGCAAGCTGGCTAACGTGATTATTCATGGCTGACAGCGCTTCCTTTCACTGCGAGCAAGGCAGCTGCTCTGTCTACTCATCACAAACACACTTGTCCTTGCATTCCTCAGCTAAACTATTTCACACCCAGACGCATGGAAAACATGTACTTGTACGAGCCTTACAGCTCGTCAAAGTTTCAAAAAATGTTGTTCACGTTTTACAAAACACAAAACCAGTGAAGTTGGCACGTTGTGTACATCGTAAATAAAAACAAAATACATTCATTCGCAAATCATTTTCAACCTACAGTCAATTGAATAGACTGCAAAGACAAGATACTTAACGTTCGAACTGGAAAACTTTTATTTTTTGCAAATATTAGCTGATATCGAATGTGATGCCTGCAACAGGTTTCAAAAAAGCTGGCACAAGTGGCAAAAAGACTGAGAAAGTTAAGGAATGCTCATCAAACACTTATTTGGAACATCCCACAGGTGAACAGGCTAATTGGGAACAGGTGGGTGCCATGATTGGGTATAAAAGCAGCTTCCATGAAATGCTCAGTCATTCACAAACAAGGATGGGGCGAGGGTCACCACTTTGTGAACAAATGCGTGAGCAAATTGTCGAGCAGTTTAACAACATTTCTCAACGAGCTATTACAGGGAATTTAGCGATTTCACCATCTACGGTCCGTAATATCATCAAAAGGTTCAGAGAATCTGGAGAAATCACTGCACATAACATGGAATGCCCGTTACCTTTGATCCCTCAGGCGGTACTGCATCAAAAACAAACATCAGTGTGTAAAGGATATCACCAAATGGGCTCAGAAACACTTCAGAAAACCACTGTCAGTAACTACAGTTCGTCGCGACATCTGTAAGTGCAAGTTAAAACTCTACTATGCAAAGCCAAAGCCATTTATCAACAACACCCAAAAATGCCGCTGGCTTCGCTGGGCCCGAGCTCATCTAAGATGGACTGATGCAAAGTAGAAAAGTGTTCCGTGGTCTGACGAGTCCACATTTTAAATTGTTTTTGGAAACTGTGGATGTCGTGTCCTCCGGACCAAAGAGGAAAAGAACCATCTGTTATAGGCGCAAAGTTGAAAAGCCAGCATCTGTGATAGTATGGGGGTGTATTAGTGCCGAGGGCATGGGTAACTTACACATATGTGAAGGCACCATTAATGCTGAAAGGTACATACAGGTTTTGGAGCAACATATGTTGCCATCAACGCAACGTCTTTTTCATGGACGCCCCTGCTTATTTCAGCAAAACAATGCCAAGCCACATTCTGCACGTGTTACAACAGCGTGGCTTCGTAGTTAGAGTGTGGGTACTAGACTGGCCTGACCAGACCTGTCTCCCATTGAAAATGTGTGGCGCAATATGAAGCCTCATCAAGCAAGTATGGGAAATAATTCCAAAAATTGGTCTCCTCAGTTCCCAAATGTTTACTGAGTGTTGTTAAAAGGAAAGGCCATGTAACACAGTGGTAAAAATACCCCCGTGCCAACTTTTTTGCAATGTGTTGCTGCCATTAAATTCTAAGTTAATGATTATTTGCAACAACAACAAAAAGTTTCTCAGTTCCAACATTAAATATCTTGTCTTTGCAGTCCATTCAATTGAATATAAGTTGAAAAGGATTTGCAAATCATTGTATTCTGTTTTTATTTACGATTTACACAACATGCCAACTTCACTGGTTTTGGGTTTTGTATATTCTGGACCTCTAAGCCAGTATGAGCAGCTTTTTGTGCACCAAGTACTTTGATTTGGTTATTTAGAGTTCATCTGTTTGTTTGACACAAAGCAACACTGGTTGAAGATGTACACTGTTATGTTAGCTACCTAGCTAGGCGCCGACTGGTTAGTGGACAAAGGACTTGGTTGTCCCTGACTATTTATAGAGTCAATTTGTTTTCTGAGAGATGCTGTAAAGATGCAGACTTTCATGTAATTCCGAGCCGCTACCTTTCTGTGCACTTTTTAGCTGCTAGGGCTGTAGGCCTGATAGGACTCAGCTTTTTGTAGGCAAAGGACTTAGATTTGGTAATGCTGTGACTTTGGGATGTAACGATAATACAATTTCATATCATGGCTTTTGTGACCAAAGTTATTACGATTAAAATTATTATGGTATTCTTGGATGTGCTCAAAAGGAACTTTCACACGCACTGACATCTTTTTACCAAATTGTATTTTTTAATTGTTAGTGTGTCTTGCATTCATGTTTGCTTGTAAGCTAGCAAGCGATCAGCCTGCAAGTGGCTTCTCTCAGTGTCACTCGTATAGATGTGACCTTCGTGAACGAACCGAGTCTTTTGAATGGCTCTTTTTAAGTGAACAATGACAACAGATTCCCAGTTTTGAGCTGTTCGTTTGGGTTTGTTTTTTTTAATGCTCATGCAGATACGGCATTGGCAATTGCCCACACTACTAGACGATGAGACATTCTCATATATATATATATATATAAATGTATATGTATATATATATATACATATATATATATATATATATATATATATATAATATATATACTGTATGTGTGTATGTGTATATGTATATGTATATATATATATGTATGTACTATCTATATATATGTTTGAAAAATATAATTTATATATTATTAAATAATACATTTGAAAATGTATAATTTATATATTATTAAAATATACATACATGTGTATATATGTTTATATATATGTATATATATATATATATATATATATATATATATATATATATATGTATATATATATATATGTATATATATATATATATATATATATATATATATATATATATATATGTATATATATATATGTATATATATATATATGTATATATATATATATGTATATATTCTAAATAGTATTTAAATATCTAAAAAAATTTATATTTTTTATTTATTTTGTATTGTATTTATTTATTTATGTATTCCCTTTTCTTGTTCATTGTTCTGATATAAGTATGTAAATTTTCCATTCCATCCATCCATTTTCTACAGCTTGTACCTTTCGGGGTCGCGGGGGGTGCTTGAGCCTATCTCAGCTGCATTCGGGCGGAAGGCGAAGTTGCCACCTCATCACAGGGCCTACACAGATAGACAGACAACATTCACACTCACATTCACACACTAGGGCCAATTTAGTGTTGCCAATCAACCTATCCCCAGGTGCATGTTTTTGGAGGTGGGAGGAAGCCCACACAGTCACAGGGAGAACATGCAAACTCCACACAGAAAGATCCCAAGCCCGGGATTGAACTCCGGACTACTCAGGACCTTCGTATTGTGAGGCACATGCACTAACCCCTGTTCCACCGTGCTGCCCAAGTAGGTAAAGCTTACACACATAAATTTTGTACCCACATTTTATATTATTTCCTCATTTTTATTCTAGTTGCATTTATACTTTTGGTATCTTTTCCTGCATTTTATTCTTAGTATTTGTGTATTTCTTGTAAGTATTGTTCAAATGCTAGTTTTTTGGGTGAGAGAAAATTTTAAATAGTGATGTCACTGGTAAAAGTATTAAAATATAGCACCGCCTTATGAAAACAAAACAGAAGTAACCCGGATGAGAGTGAGGTTTAGGAGGGTGAATGTAAACCTCATGACCTCAAAAGCACGCTAGCTACTGAGCTAAAAGCACATGGCCGAGACAAGCTGGCTGCTTCTGTAACATACAAACCATCTGAAATTTTACCATGATGTTTCATTATATTAGTAATCTTTACATCCCTACTGTGGCTATTTCAATACATATGTTGTCAAGAAGCAGCACAGAATGAAAAAAATGTCCAAAAAAATTTTCATTATTAAAAAAAAATATATATGGCAGTTAAGAGTGTTTTAATGTTTCCAACTCAAGCGATAACTAAGCAAGTTAAATGTATTTAAACACAACTTTTAAATAGTGTGTGCACATCCTAAAGTCCAACAGGTTCACATCCTGTTTCAGAACCAATTGTTGTGTTTTCACTAGGAAGTGAGAGACTCTTGTGTGCTTTCACATATACACTTTAAACGCGACATATTCATTTAAATTGTGGGATAAATGTTATTATTAATTAGATATGGCATTATTGTATTATAAGAGCAGTGGGCTAGCTAGATAATGTTATAATAATGTTAACGCTGCACCTTGAATGTCCCGGATGTTTCCCACTGTCCAATTAGCGTGAAGGTGGAGCTCCAAATTTCCTGACGGCTGCTGCTACACAACCTCCGCGGTGTGCTTTCACTTCCCGGTTACACGGTGACAGTCTGCAGCGGACACTCACGAAGGTCTCACTGTCACCGGAGAGTTAAAAAGGCTTTTTAGACGCCGCAGAACTTTTGGTTGACTGCCGGTGACTTGAGAACAGGACTGCCGATGATCCGAGTAACCATTCCATCCATGGAGACGGAAGTGGACGAGTCAGGAAAGTCCAAAAAGGTAAGAATGTTTTACTTCTCCGCTGTTGGCGTCTTTCCTTTCATTTATTTTGTCGTTTATTTGTTGACATTCGTGCGTTCGCTGTTGTTGAATTGAGACGGAAATAAAGAAAAGTGGGCACCTGGAAAGGGGGCGGGGCAAGCACGCTTTCTCAGGTTGTCAGATGACGGGCGTTGCGTTCAAGACACCTCCGTAAAATACCCTTTTGTTGGTTTGAAACGCTTAAGGTTGATTATTTTTTCCCCGTAACATTTTTAATTTGCTCTCGTGACCTTAGGAGTCATTCCTTTACAGCTTCATTATTGTAAGTGGTCTTGCAAACAAGTCCACTAAGGTAAGATTGTTCTATTCCTCCGCTTTTGGCGTCTTTCTTTTCATTTATTTTGTCGCTTATTTTTTGACAGTCGTGCGTTTGCTGTTGTTGAATTGAGACGGAAATAAACAAACGTGGGCACCTGGGAAAGGGGGCGGGGCCAGCACGCTTTCTCAGGTTGTGTGTTGCGTTCAGGACACCTTTTGTAAAACAACGGTTCGTTGGTTTGAAACTCTTAAATTGAATAATTTTTTTCTCCGTAAACATTCTTACTTTGTTCTCGGGACCTGAAGACTCATTGTTTTACAGCTTCATCCTTGTAAGTGGTATTGCAAATATTTTCTGTGAGCATTTACTTATTCTAACGATATTATTGTTCTTAATTTACAACATTGATCTCTTTGCATTAATTTTTTTAAATTATGTTTGTAAGGAATATTTTATTTTTGCAACTTTTTGATAAAATTAACTTTTTTTCCGCCTCGCAAAGTTCTAATTTCACAACTGTGTGAAGTGTGTGAAGTGAATTACATTTATATAGCGCTTTTTCTCAAGTGACTCAAAGCGCTTTACATTGTGAAACCCAATATCTAAGTTACATTTAAACCAGTGTGGGTGGCACTGGGAGCAGGTGGGTAAAGTGTCTTGCCCAAGGACACAACGGCAGTGACTAGGATGGCGGAAGCGGGGATCGAACCCGCAACCCTCAAGTTGCTGGCACGGCCGCTCTACCAACCGAGCTATACCGCCCCTTAACCAACTTAATTCTTGTACCATGACTACTTTTTCTTGAAGATCATATATATCAATGGTCCCCAACCACCGGGCTGCGGCCCGGTACCGGTCCGTGGATCGATTGGTACCGGGCCGCACAATAAATTTAAAAAAAATATATAGTTTTTTTTTTAAATTATTAAATCAACATAAAAAACACAAGATACACTTACAATTAGTGCACCAATCCAAAAAACCTCCCTCACCCATTTACACTCATTCACACTCATTTGCACAAAAGGGTTGTTTCTTTCTGTTATTAATATTTCTGGTTCCGACATTATATATCAATGTAGATCAATACAGTCTGCAGGGATACAGTCCATAAGCACACATGATTGTATTTCTTTATGACAAAAAAAAAGAAAATAAAAATAAAGAAATACCACAATTTCCTACTTTTTCTCACTTTTTTCGACTTTTTATTTGTTATATTTTGACTTTATTCATGTAACATTGCAACTTTACTACCAAAATGTAACTTCTTTGACTTAACATTTGCTGTCAAAACTTATTTTATTATATAATATTAACTTCTTTTACCTATACAACTTTTTTTCTCCCAACATTCTGACTTCTCGTAACTCCACAACTTAATTATTGTGACAAAACTTATATTATATTATAATATTAGCTATTCTGGAAAAATGTCGTCTTTTCTCGCTATATTCTGATTTCTCGTAATTTTACAATTATATTTTTGCAACTATGCAACTTATTACTCATAACTTTTTTCATAACTGTACAACTTCGTTTTTTTGACAGAACAACTTTTTCTAACTTTTATTGACTTTGCAATTTTTATTAGACTTATTTCCTCATTTATTTTGTGACTTTTTTCTCGTAACCTTGCAACTTTGCTACCACTATTCTATTATATGACATTAACTATTCTTTTACCTGTACTTTTTTCTCACAATAATGTGACTTATCGTAACTTTCCAACTGTATTCTTGCAACTTTGCGACTTCACTGCCATAACTTTACAACGTGTTAGTGTGACAAAACTTATGATACAATATTAGTAGCTTTTCTGATAACATGTCGTCATTTCTCGCAACATTCTGACTTCTCCTGACTTTACAACTATCTTTTTGCAACATCGCAACGTTTTACTCGACACTTTACAACTTTGTTTTCGTAAAATTAAAACATTTCTCTTACTTTTTGTAATTTTGCAAATTTACAACCAAAACTTTACTTATGTTACTTAACATTTGCTGTCAAAACATGTTCTATTCTTTTATAACTATTGTTTTACCTAAATATACTAGTTTCTTCTCCCAACATGCTGACTTATCGTAACTTTACAACTTTATTCTTATAACTTTGCGACTTCACTGCCATAACTTGATATGTTTATTTGCGAGACAAAACATACCATATAATATTCATATCTATTCTGATAACATTTCGACTTTTCTCGCAGCATTCTGACTTCTCGTGAACTTGCAATTTTACGACTTTTTTTTATCTCACAATATTATGACTTCACCTAGCTTCACGACTTTGTCATTAGGTTACGATTTTTCTTGTTTAGAATTACTTTTTTTCTCGCACTATTTGAACTTCTCGTAGTATTACAACTTTTTTCCCGCGATATTCTGACTATTCAGTCTTTGCTAGGGCTGTGAATCTTTGGGCACCATACGATTCGATTCTTGGGTGTAACGATTTGATTAAGAATCGCTGAAAATAAGATTCGAAATCTCACTACATATTTCAATTTTACATGGAAACTATGTAATTTATAAAAAATTTCATTTTGTTGTGTTTTCAGCTCTTCCGAGTTGAAGTGCTGTTCAACGAGAGGAAACATTTTGTGCTGAGAAGAAAGAGCGAATTCCAGACTCTGCACAGAAAAGTGTGTTCCTGAAACCATGGAGAAAACCATCATCAGATTATGACATACAGTACAGGCCAAAAGTTTGGACACACCTTCTCATTCAATGCATTTTCTATATTTTCATGACTATTTACATTGTAGATTGTCACTGAAGGCATCAAAACTATGAATGAACACATGTGGAGTTATGTACGTAACAAAAAAAGGTGAAATAACTGAAACATGTTTTATATTCTAGTTTCTTCAAAATAGCCACCCTTTGCTCTAATTACTTTTTTGCACACTCTTGGCATTCTCTCGATGAGCTTCAAGAGGTAGTCACCTGAAATGGTTTTCACTTCACAGGTGTGCTTGAAGCTCATCCAGAGAACGCCAAGAGTGTGCAAAGCAGTAGTCCGAGCAAAGGGCGGCTATTTTGAAGAAACTAGAATACAAAACATGTTTTCAGTTATTTCCCCTTTTTTTGTTAAGTACATAACTCCACATGTGTTCATTCATAGTTTTGATGCCTTCAGTGACAATCTACAATGTAAATAGTCATGAAAATAAAGAAAACGCATTGAATGAGGAGAAAGTGTGTCCAAACTTTTGGCCTGTACTGTATATGATACATTTTGAAAGAATGTAATCATTTTTATTTTGAATTTTCAGCTCAGGAAGATCATCCAGACTCCTGATTTCCCGTGTAAAAGGGGTCCTAATCTGAGGACCAAACCTCTGCAGCAGAGGATGCAGGAGCTGGAGGATTACATTCAGGTAACTCCGCAGGACAACATTTTCCACAACTAAAGGGAAACATTTTAAAATGACTTATATGAGAGGATGCCTGGCGGGATATATCGTGGTGTTCTGTAGTTTGTATAGTGTCAGTGATGTCACGTTTTGTGTGCAGGACATCATCTACGCATATGAAGACGTGCCGCAGGAGCTGTTGGACTTCCTCCATGTCAAACATTATCACCCCGGCAACAAGATGAGCAGCATGGAGTAAGACCAATCAATCATATTGATGATTTTTATTGTGGGCTACACAACAAGGCTGTACTCCTTTAGCTGACATTGTTGTCTTTTCAATTATTTCTGCTTTTGATTATTAATTTTTACTTACTTGTCTTGATTTCAGATCGCTTGATGACCTGGACAGTCAGGAGTACGGGTAAAACATATATTATCATATATATTGACATTCTATTTGATCTATTACTAATTTACCTACTGACAACTACATCTAGTACTTATTCATTATTACCACGTGATGATTTATTACTTATTTGCTTAACTATAAGGAAATATACTTAATTTATACGATTTTACCTACTGACAACTAAGTGAAAACTATAGTAAACTATACTCTGCTATCCAACAATTCCTCTCAACAAAAGGGGAGAAATAAAATCTAATGGAAAAATCTAATTTTAACCATTTGTATGCACATACAGCACTTAAGACCTTTAGCATATCAGTGTGCGTGAAATGAGTTAAGCATAAAGTCAAACAAAGCACTAATAATATGATCCAGATTAAGAAACTGTTCAAACTCAAAGTGTTTACAAATGGAAAAAAAAGAATCCTGATAAACATTTTGAACCTTGTTTCCAAAAAATATTATTCGTTTCATTATGCAAATCACAACTTACTTAACTATTTATTTTTGAAAACCTTATTTATTTATTTTTCATTTATTTACTTATTTATCTACTGTTGGTGTCACAGTTTAAGTCTAAACGAATGTGTTAGAAATTGCTGGAAATTGGATAAGAGTTAGGATTAAATAAACTGCTTTTTCCTACGCCTTTTTGGACATGTAAGGAGAAACTGGAAGAAATATGTGATGTATCATATTGTATTTGTTTTCATGTTTAAATAAAATTATACCATAACCGTTATATACTTACCGATACCTTCTATTAAATGATCTATTACTTGTTTGCTTAGCTACAAGGAAATAATCTATTACTTTTTTACTTATTTACAATTAAATGGTCAATTAATTATTCACTTAGTTACAAACATTGTACTCTATTGCTTGTATACTTTAGTTTTTTATTTATATTAATGTATATATATATATATATATATACATATATATATATATATATATATATATATATATATAATGTGTGTGTGTGTGTGTGTGTAATAAAATTATCTGTACCAACTTTACTTAGCACCAAGTGAATAGTCTTTTGCTTCCTTACTTTAGTTCAAGGTAAATTACTTATTACTTATTTACTTAGTTACAGATACATTAGCTATTGCCTATTTTGCTTGGTTTCAAATAAATGACCAATTACTTATTTACTTAATTACAGATGACTTATTAATTGCCTGTTTACTTGGTTACAGATAAATTACCTAGTGCGTATTTAGTTACAGATAAATTATATATTACCTATTTACTTGGTTACAAGTAAATTACCTATTACTTATTTCCTTAGTTACCGATAAATGACCTTTTTTCTTGGTTTTAGGTAAATTAGCTAATACTTTTGTATTACTTAGTTACAGATAAGTTGCATATTACCTATTTACTTGGTTACAGATACATTACCTAGTACGTATTTAGTTACAGATAAATTATATATTACCTATTTACTTGGTTACAAGTAAATTACCTATTACTTATTTACTTAATTACCGATAAATTACCTATTTACTTGGTTTCATGTAAATTAGCTACTACTTTTGTATTACTTAGTTACAGATAAGTTGCATATTACCTATTTACTTGGTTACAGATACATTTCCTCTTACTTAGTTACAGATAAATGATATACAGGTAAATTACCTATACTACTTAGTTACTCTGTTACAGATAAATTACCTATTCACTTGCATGGTTACAGGTAAATGACCTATTACTTATTTCCTTAGTTACAGATAACCTTATTCACTTGGTTACAGGTATATTAGCTATTACTTTGTTATTACTTAGGTACAGATAAATTACCTATTTACTTGGTTACATGGAAATTACCAAGTACTTATTTACTTAGTTGACCTATGACCTATTCACTTGGTGACAGATAAATTAGCTATTACTTTTGTATTACTTAGTTACAATATTATCTATTTACTTTATTACATGTAAATTACCTATTACCTTGTTACAGATAAATTACCTATTACCTATTTTCTTGGTTACAGGTAAATTACCTGTTACTTATTTCATTAGTTACAGATAAATGACTCAATCATTTGGTTACTGGTAAATTATCTGTTACTTTTTTATTACTTAGTTACAGATAACTTACCTATCACTTATTTACTTAGTTACAGATACATTACCTATTTACTTGGTTACATATTATTTCTTTACATAAAATATTTTAGCGTAGTAGGCCCAAGTATTCATTAAAGGCCTACTGAAATGACATTTTTTTATTTAAACGGGGATAGCAGATCCATTTTATGTGTCACACTTGATCATTTCGTGATATTGCCATATTTTTGCTGAAAGTATTTAGTAGAGAACATCGACGATAAAGTTCGCAACTTTTGGTCGCTGATAAAAAAAAAGCCTTGCCTGTACCAGAAGTAGCGTGACGTCACAGGTTGAAGGGCTCCTTACATTTCCCCATTGTTAACACCAGCAGCGAGAGCGATTCAGACCGAGAAAGCGACGATTACCCCATTAATTTGAGCGAGGATGAAAGATTCGTGGATGAGGAAAGTGAGAGTGAAGGACTAGAGTGCAGTGCAGGACGTATCTTTTTTCGCTCTGACCGTAACTTGGGTAAAAGGGCTCATTGGATTCCACACTTTCTCCTTTTTCTATTGTGGATCACGGATTTGCATTTTAAACCACCTCGGATACTATATCCTCTTGAAAATGAGAGTCGAGAACGCGAAATGGACATTCACAGTGACTTTTATCTCCACGACAATACATCAGTGAATTGTGGATCACGCATTTGTATTTTAAACCACCTCGGATACTATATCCTCTTGAAAATGAGAGTCGAGAACGCAAAATAGACATTCACAGTGACTTTTATCTCCACGACAATACATCGGTGAAGCACTTTAGTTACGGAGCTAGCGTGATAGCATTGTGCTTAAATGCAGATAGAAACAAAATAAATAAGCCCCTGACTGGAAGGATAGACAGCAGATCAACAATACTACTATCAGGAGACACCGAACCAAACACTGGACCTGTAACTACACGGTTAGTGCTGTGCCGCCTGTTGAAGCCTAGCAATGCTGTTGCTAACGACGCCATTGAAGCTAACTTAGCTACGGGACCTCGTCAGAGCTATGATAAAAACATTAGCGCTCCACCTACGCCAGCCAGCCCTCATCTGCTCATCAACACCCGTGCTCACCTGCGTTCCAGCGATCGACGGCGCAACGAAGGACTTCACCCGATCATCGATGCGGTCGTCGGTTAGCGTCGGATAGCGCGTCTGCTATCCTCAAAGTCCTCCTGGTTGTGTTGCTGCAGCCAGCCGCTAATACACCGATCCCACCTACAGCTTTCTTCTTTGCAGTCTCCATTGTTCATTAAAAAAATTGCAAAAGATTCACCAACACAGATGTCCAGAATACTGTGGAATTTTGCGATGAAAACAGAGCTGTTTGTATTGAGATACAATGTGTCCGAATACTTCCGTTTTAACCATTGACGTCACGCGCAAACGTCATCATACATAGACGTTTTCAACCGGAAGTTTCGCGGGAAATTTAAAATTGCACTTTATAAGTTAACCCGGCCGTATTGGCATGTGTTGCAATGTTAAGATTTCATCATTGATATATAAACTATCAGACTGCGTGGTCGGTAGTAGTGGGTTTCAGAAGGCCTTTAAAAACACGGCAGAGGTGTTATTTAACAAGTCTATTTAATAATTTGGCCACTGTAAAATTACCAAAAATCATCAACAATTCTACTCCATGTACATTACATATTTACAGACTCCTTTGGCGTACCAGTAGATGGAGCCCGCATACCACCAGTGCAGAGCTGGGCAAATATTTTCACTGGGGGGCCACATTGAGAGAAAAAATGTGTCTGGGGGGCCAAAGTGTATGTGTGTATACATGATATATACACATTTGGCTGTGAAAAAATCTGCTGTACAGTATGTGTGTTTGGGTCCCTTTTTTTCAGGAACACTAATACCAAAAGTCACAATGTCTGATAGAGTTCTAAAAAAGCTATGACAGACCACCTCAAATAACGTACTGGAAATGTTACAGCTTTTTACTGAATGGGACACCCAAAATGTACATTAAAATAAAGTAAGTGGGATTTAAAATATTATCTATGAACAATAAAACACTGAATATTAACAACATATGAACATCGCTCCTCTTTTAATTCTCAGACCAGCTCCTCCATAGACATCTTTTGCAATCAAGCAAAAGACAACAAAAATGTAACAAACAGCAAAATATGAATGCAAAGTGCAATAAAGACCCACAATATGCTATATCATCACATTTATGCAGAAATTTGTAAAAATTTGCTTCCACATCTCTTCCTGACACATGCGTTTCGGTCTGGCTGCGCTGAAAACAAACCCCGCCCACTCTGCTTTGTTCCTGGTCTGAGCTGCTGTGACGTAGATTACTGTAATAACTCGTATAACACTCAAAAGTGCCGATTTCAACCATTGAAATACTTTCTATAGTTCAAGACTTACGGTCATTTGAAAACAGCACTGCACATCATAATGGCGGCGACAGTTTTGATGTTAAGGTCTAAAAAAGTATGTAGAACGCTCGGGGGGACCGGATTAAAAATCCTAATGGGCCGTATTTTGCCCAGGTCTGCACTAGTGGTACGCATACCACAGTTTATTACATTTTTTACTTAGTAACAAGTACAGTTAATAGTCTATTACCTTTTTACTTGGTTATAGGTACATTATCTGTTAATTATGTTCTTATTTGCAAATAAATGACCTATTCCTACTTTATTTATTGGTAAATTATCCATTATTACCTGACTTAGTTATGAGTTAATGGTGTAGTACTTATTTACTTAGTTACAGGTAAATGACATGTGGATGATATAGAACGCATTTTGTACATGTACTTAGTTACAAGTTAAGTTACTTAGTTATATAGTTAGCTACTTTGACTTACTTATCAGCAATGATTACTTTAATAATGATTGTTTACTTTATTAATATTATTTATTATTTACAAGTGACCGATCGATGCTTTTATACAAGTTTATAATACATGGTGAATAATGTCAGCGTTTCCTCAGTTTCCAGTTCCCGCATCAGCGAGTGATGGGGTTCTTCCAGGATCCGTACGTGTCCGACCGCACATCAGGTATGTCCCTGGTGTCTGCACGTCCACGTCCGTGCAGCAGACTTGTAGCGCCACCTGTCTGTTGCAGGTCTCCCTGATGTGGTTGTGGGGGGAGTCCTGCAAGGATTCTACCCGCGGGGCAACCGCGTCAGCTTCACAGCCCTCGCCGAGCCCGACCCCTCTGGGAAGGCTGGAATTTAACCAATGGGAAGGTCCACCAGTGGAACCGAAAGCCATCACCATCTACTGAAGGGAGTCGACAAAGGAACGTAGATGCCGAATTCTTCCATAAAAAGTCTACATTTTAGCAGAGTTCTGAATTTTGTACAGTAACAGCGGCCATTGTTTTATCATTCTTCTTGTTGAAAGTCTCTAATGCAGTCAAATAGGCCTTAAATGGAAATACAAAAATGAGTATGAAATGTTTTGTATAATGCTCATTTTACTTGAATTTTAATTTGTTTTACACGCCAAAGCAGCTGATGCTGATTTCTAAATAAATTAGTGTCACTCGTTCACATTTGGTTTTCCTCATGCTTTAAAATTCAAGTCCATGTGTTTACACTAAAAAAAGGGAGTGATTTAAAAAATAATATATAAATTACTATAAAGTCTGTCTTCATTACCAAAGCTTTTTTGGGACGCTGAATTTATTTTGGGCTTGAATTTTTTTAACTAAATTTTTCAAATTATGCTGACAATTTCAATGAATAATAATTACCAAGCAGAATTTCAGCTTGTTAAAATTTCAGTGTGTAAAAATTCAGTGTAAAAACTTCCAACTTGACACCTCAATGGCTGCTTCTGAGACGGAATAGATTGCTTCAGTCTTAATTTACCAGAAGTGAGTCTTGACTTTTGAAGCAACAAATATTTCTGCTTTTTCCGCATTTCATTTTTTTTTAACACTGAAATTTTATACAATTAAAATTTTTACTCAGAATTTTTGTACACCGAATTTAAAAACACTGTATTTTCACAAACATCATTTTTAACACACATTTTGCTCACAATTTTTTATTCAATGAAGTTGTCATCATAATTTCATTTAAAAAATGTTATTAAAAAGATTCAAATGCAAAAATTGCCCAAAAGTGTTCAAAAAAAGCTTTTGTAATAGACACAAGTTAACATCCTATTATTAATTTTGTTTTTGTTTGATTTTTTAATCAAAATTAGAATTTTGTGAACTGAATATTAGTACATCAAATTATGATGGCAATTTCATTACAATTTCATTTTGTTAAATTTCATAAATTAATTTAATTTACCGAAAGGTTTCTGCACTGAATATTTTTAGAATACATTTTTATTCACTGAATGTTTAAGCACACCATTTTTCTCACAAATTGTTGTTCAATGAAATAGTCAGCATAATTTGGTTAAATTTGTGAGCAAATTTTGTCTGTTTGAAAAATCAATTCGTTAAAATACTGTGTTTTAAAATTCAGCGCATCATTTGTTGCTTGTAAATTCTGTAAATCCCACTTCTGGAAAATTTAATATAATTATGAAATTACATCAAATGAACATTTTATTAATTTGTCTGTATAATTTAATGTAAAAAAATTCAGTTCACAAAATTCAAATTCAAAAAATTATGTGTCAAAAAAAAGCTTTCATAATAAAGCCACACATTAAACTCTTACTATTATTAATTTTGTTTTGTTTGACTTTTGAGTCAAAATGTTCCTAAGAAACGCAGTAGCTGGTTTCAAATGGTGCTGTGCTGCACTTAAAGCAGTCATTTGCAAGCCAAGCCAAACTCTTCCACACAATGTGGCGTAACACGACACTGCACCCTGGGGCCTGAAAGTCGTCATGCAGCGACAAGCAGTGGCGAGCAGTGTTTGGACTGACATATTTACCTGAGGGCCAAAAAGACCCGTACTCTGTTATTTCCATTTTCTTAACTGAACACAACCAGTTTGCTCCATGAGGTTGCACTGACTGACATTAAGCAATAACGCTGCAAATGACACAATCGGCATGTGTCACGACATTTCTGTACTCTTGAAGTTGGACATGGTTGTTGATTTATGCAGAAGGCAGGGGCCCAACAGGAATGTGGGTCTGAGGGGACCCTCAAGCACTATTAATAGACGAAAGGACCCAATATCAGGTGTTCTCGAGGGTTGCAAAAACATGCAGTGGCACCTAAGACTTTGATATAGTGGCTAATATAGTCACAGATTCATATGTAGACATACATGATTAGTCAAAGACTCTATATAACGCAGGGGTGTCAAACTCGTTTTCATTAAGGGCCACATCGCAGTTATGGTTGCCCTCAGAGGGCCACTTTTAACAATGAGTAATATATGAATATATATATATATATATATATATATATACATGTATATGTGTATATATATACAGTATGTATAAGTGTATATATATACCGGTACATGTATATGTGTATATATATATACAGTATGTATAAGTGTATATATATATATGTATGTGTATATATATATGTATATATATATATATATATATATATATATATATATATATATATATATATATATATATATATATATATATATATATATATATATATATATATATATATATATATATATATATATATATGTATATATAATAAATGATAAATGGGTTATACTTGTATAGCGCTTTTCTACCTTCAAGGTACTCAAAGCGCTTTGACAGTATTTCCACATTTACCCATTCACACACTGATGGCGGGAGCTGCCATGCAAGGCGCTAACCAGCAGCCATCAGAGGCAAAGGGTGAAGTGTCTTGCCCAAGGACACGACGGACGTGACTAGGAAGGTAGAAGGTATATATATATATATATATATATATATATATATATATATATATATATATATATATATATATATATATATATATATATATATATATAATACATTAACAATATATTTTTTTACATAAGCAGCAAAAAAAATATTAAAATGTTACTCTAAAAACTGGCAGCTCAGTCACCAGAATTTTACAGTAAAAGCAGTGGGTTTTTTGTAGCATTTAAAAAAATTGAATAAATGGAATGGAATGGAAAATCAATACAATTGTTATTGGCGGTAAAATTCAAGCAACAGAGCTGCCAGTTTTTTTTTGTTTTTTTTTACTGTAAAATCTTGTTTTATTGTTTTTTTTGTTTGTTTTTTAATGTTTTAGTGTCTTATTATATATGGAAAAAAACAGTACCAATTTTACGGTAAAAAAACTCAGTCGGCGGAATTTAACCGTAAAATCTATTGTCAATTTTACAGTCTACAATTGTATTATTTGTTTTTAAATCATAAGTCAAGCAGATATTTAAGTACAGTATTTATCTTTATTTTAACAAAAAAATATTTTTGGAATATGTGATAATATAATATTTAGATTTTGATAATATTGAATTTTAAAAGATATGCAATTGCATGCAGTACACAGTTTTTAATGTCAAAAGGGAAAGAACAAATATATTTAGTGAGAACAGATTAAGCATTTTATTAACGCATATTATTTCCAGGCTTTCACGGGCCACGTAAAATAATTTGGCGGGACAGATTTGAGTTTGACGCCTGTGATATAACTTATGCACTCCCCCTATTTTTTTAAGATAATTTTTGTACCAGACCTCGGGCGACAGAGCCTTTAGCTTCTCTAACCTGTCCACCTTCCAGACTCATACCAAAACCCACCTTCTAAATCTAGATTTTAATCTTGAATGCTTGCACTTAATTCAGTACAATGTTGTTGTTGTTTTTTAAGTAAATGACTGTTATTTCTGTATTATTCTCTGTTTTGTATTCGATTAGTTCTATGCGTTTATTATTGTTTATTGTAACGTGTCTTTGAGTTTTGAGAAAAGTAGTACTAATTAAAATGTATTACAGTCGTCCCATGTTTATCGCTGTTAATTGGTTCTGGACTTGACTGCGATAAATGGAATCACTAATTATAAGTAGAGCATAGAAAAACTGTTTACGAGACCTTCTAATTACGTTACTCCAACATTATGAGAGCCCGCTAGACATGAAGCAACACCCTTTAGTCACCTTTAAAATCATTTAATCCAACATAGTAATGCTGCCTGAGGCTGAGCCAATCAGTGGCCACGATATGGAACAGCACACGCTGACTGCTTTGGTCTCATCTAGAGGCCAATACTACTGTAGTAATACTATTTTCAGTTTAATTAGCCATTGCTTTATGGCCTAATTTAGACCCCAAAAAATTGTAAAATATGCCTAAAAAAAATATATATATACACACATATATATATATATATATATATATATATATATATATATATATATATATATATATATATATATATATATATATATATATATATATATATATATATATATATATATATGTATTACTGTATTATTATTATTTATAACATAAGCGCTCTGCTGTTTTTATAATGCCATAATGCAAACATGCGCATATAAAATCCTCTGCAGCAGAGGTTCTTTACTTTTTTAACCTCGGGGCCCAACTTTTCCACTACAGAAGGGACTGGGGCCCACTCATATGTAAACACTTCATGAGTCATCTTGATTTTACTCAAGTTCAATAATTATATTTAGTTTACAACCTTGTCAAATGATATCAAAGAATATTTAACACATACAACTTAGGCTTGGGTCAGGCTGATTAGAAAAATAAGTACTAACCAAATATACTGCATAAGAAGGTACACATAATTAACTGACAAAAAATAAATTTACATAAAAATATGTTGTGCTAAAATAAATACAATAATAATGAATATGTTTCTTAACTAAACTGTCAATAAAGTTAAACTGCAAATAATAAAATACAGCTTCACCACTTTAGTCATATTTTTTGCGCTTAAACAAACTTCTGTATGACTTTAGCTCCAGACTTCATCTGTGTGTTTGATATTGTCATTACGGCCACAAGTGGTGGAAAAGTGTATTACAACGAGTACTGCTGCGGCCCATAGAACCACAGCTGAGAAATCATCAATCAATCATAGGGCCCTATGATTCAGAAATATTGCACTACAGTACATGACAGCAGAGTGTGTCTGTCATATATAGCAGTGTTTTTCAACCTTTTTTGAGCCAAGACACATTTTTTTTCATTGAAAAAATCCGGAGGCACACTACCAGCAGAAATCATTAAAAAATGAAACTCAGTAGTCGATATTGACAGTAAAAAGTAATTCTCGCAATTGTTAGATATGACTTTAAACCCTAACCAAGCATGCATCAATATACCGCATTTTTCGGACTATAAGTCACAGTTTTTTTCATAGTTTGGCCGGGGGTGCGACTTATACTCAGGAGCGACTTATGTGTGAAATTATTAACACATTACCGTAAAACATCAAATAATATTATTTAGCTCATTCATGTAAGAGACTAGACGTATAAGATTTCATGGGATTTAGCGATTAGGAGTGACAGATTGTTTGGTAAACGTATAGCATGTTCTAAATGTTATAGTTATTTGAATGACTCTTACCATAATATGTTACGTTAACATACCAGGCACGTTCTCAGTTGGTTATTTATGCGTCATATAACGTACACTTATTCAGCCTGTTGTTCACTATTCTTTATTTATTTAAATTGCCTTTCAAATGTATATTCTTGGTGTTGGGTTTTATCAAATAAATTTCCCCAAAAAATGCGACTTATACTCCAGTGCGACTTTTATATATATATATATAGGGCATATCGGCAGTCCGATATTATCGGCGATAAAATGCTTTAAAATGTACTATCGGAAATTATCGGTATCAAAATTTTTGGTGTCGGTTTCAAAAAGCAAAATTTATGACTTTTTAAAACGCCGCTGTGTACACGGACGTAGGGGGAAGTACAGAGCGTCAATAAACACTGCCTTTGCGTGCCGGCGCAGTCACATAATATCTACGGCATATCACACACACAAGGGAATGCAACGCATACTTACAGGTCACACTGAGGGTAGCCGTATAAACAACTTTAACACTGTTACAAATATGCGCCACACTGTGAACCCACACCAAACAAGAATGACCAACACATTTCGGGAGAACATCCGCACCGTAACGCAACATAAACACAACAGAACAAATACCCAGAACCCCTTGCAGCACTAACTCTTCCGGGACGCTACAATATACACCTCCGCTACCCCCCCCCACCCCCACTCCCCCACCTCAACCCCGCCCACCTCAACCTCCTCATGCTCTCTCAGGGAGAGCTCCAAGCTGCTGTTTTGAGGCATGTTTAAAAAAATAATGCACTTTGTGACTTCAGTAATAAATATGGCAGTGCCATGTTGGCATTTTTTCCATAACTTGAGTTGATTTATTTTGGAAAAGGGGCATCACAACAAAATTAGGCATAATAATGTGTTAATTCCACGACTGTATATATCGATATCGGTTGATATCGGTATCGGTAATTAAGAGTTGGACAATATCGGATATCGGCAAAAAAGCCATTATCGGACATCTCTTTCTCTCTACTTACTTTTAATTTGAGACCTCCACCCCAGATCACATCTCACTCCAATCCACTTCTCCAAAGTGGGCTGGCTCAGGGTGGAGGACAGAGTAAAACAACTTGCACTGAGCCTAGTCTATAAAATCTGCTACACCTCCCTGATACCGAAGTACATGTCAAACTACTTCCTTAACGTAAATGACCGCCATAACCACAACACCAGAGGGAGCTCCACAAACCATGTTAAACCCAGATTCCGATCTAACAAAGGTCTTAACTCATTCTCTTTCTATGCCACATCAATGTGGAATGCACTCCCAACAGGTGTAAAAGAAAGGGCATCTCTATCCTCCTTCAAAACCGCAGTAAAACAACACCTCCAGGCAACTTCAACCCTAAACTAACACCCTCCCTTCCACAGCATACCTCTTCGGATTGTAAATAATCAAATGTAGACACTTTTTCTTATACTTTCTAAACTCTCTCTGTGGCCACTACCTGCTGTACATATCCTACCAAGTCAGTCCTACACTGTTTCAATGTCCAGTTCTCTGATGATGCAATTGTTGATGACTGAAGTGTTGATACCAACCAATCCTAACACCCCCCCCCCCCTCCACATCCCACACCCCGGATTGTAAATAATGTAAATAAGTCATTGTATATACTCTGATGATTATCTTGTGTGATGACTGTATTATGAAAATAGTATATACCTGTATTATGAATCAATTTAAGTGGAACCCGACTTAAACAAGTTGAAAAACTTATTCGGGTGTTACCATTTAGTGGTCAATTGTACGGAATATGTACTTCACTGTGCAATCTACTAATAAAAGTTTCAATCAATCAAAAACTCTCTCTCTCTCTCTCTCTCTCTCTCTCTCTCTCTCTCTCTCTCTCTCTCTCTCTCTCTCTCTCTCTCTCTCTCTCTCTCTCTCTCTCTATATATATATATATATATATATATATATATATATGTATATATATATATATATATATACATATATATATATATATATATATATATATATATATATATGTATATATATGGCAGCACGGTGGCAGAGGGGTTAGTGCGTCTGCCTCACAATACGAAGGTCCTGAGTAGTCGTGAGTTCAATCCCGGTCTCGGGATCTTTCTGTGTGGAGTTTGCATGTTCTCCCCGTGACTGCGTGGGTTCCCTCCAGGTACTCCGGCTTCCTCCCACCTCCAAAGACATGCACCTGGGGATAGGTTGATTGGCAACACTAAATTGGCCCTAGTGTGTGAATGTGAGTGTGAATGTTGTCTGTCTATCTGTGTTGGCCCTGCGATGAGGTGGCGACTTGTCCAGGGTGTACCCCGCCTTCCGCCCGATTGTAGCTGAGATAGGCTCCAGCGCCCCCCGCAACCCCGAAGGGAATAAGCGGTAGAAAATGGATGGATGGATATATATATATGACCCCCAGCGGGCCTTTTGGATATCTCCCTAATTCTGAGGTCTCAAGGTTGGCAAGTATGCGCGGGTCCTGATATATGATCTAAATAGTATTTAATTTTACTTGTCACAAACGATGAGTTTAAAAAAAAAAAAAAAGTTGTGTGTATTTATTCCATTCAGCGCATGCATTTATTATTTTTAAAATGGTTTTATGTCGCTTCGATTTCGAAAGCTGAGCTGCACGTCTGCGCATGCGCGGGACGGGATGCGGAAGTGTGGCTGGCTGTGCGCTGTGACAGTGGCGGCGTTGGTGTTCACCGCCTTCCTTCATGACTCCGACCTTCGCCGCCGTCTCCATCCTCCAGCCGCTTTAACGCTCTTCATGTGGTCCTCCGGGAAACGACAAACACTTTCTTAACGACAAAAGTGTGAAACCTGCTCGCCCACGGCTGGTACGTCCTGCTTACATAGACTACCGAACACCCAGCGTTGTAGCTCCTCCGCTTTAAAAAACAGCAGTACACAACTTATTGGACAACAAGAGGTAACGTTGGGGAAATAATTGGACAAATGTGTCCTTTAATTCGATTAGTCGCTCCTCCGAGTGACATAAAGCTACTTACTGTTTTTTGTCAGATTAGTTCGAGGCTAACTTGATTTGAGACACCGGCTGCTAACTGCTACCACTAGCCGGACACGTTACATTACTGCCCTGCGGATTTACGACCAGCTAGTAAGCATGTTTAACTTCTATATTTGAGCAAACATGCACACAGCTGAGGGGAATTAATGAGGTGGCGTTCCGCTCAAAAGTTGTAAACAGGGCATGCTGGAAAGGAAATAAATAATACATGATTCATCCCTTTTCTATGGTGGCCAACAGGGACAAACGCGCCGAAACCAAAACAAAAAACGCAAATGCAAGAGAGAAATGTGAATTTTTTTGGGTGAATTATATTTATGTAGCGCTTTTCTCTAGTGCAGTGTTTTTCAACCTTTTTTGAGCCAAGGCACATTTTTTGCATTTAAAAAATCCGGAGGCACACCACCAGCAGAAATAATTAAAAAACGAAACTCATTGATTGATTGATTGAAACTCGTAGATTGCACAGTTCAGTACATATTCCGTACAATTGACCACTAAATGGTAACACCCGAATAAGTTTTTCAACTTGTTTAAGTCGGGGTCCACGTAAATCAATTCATTGTACAAATATATACTATCAGCATAATACAGTCATCAGACAAGTTAATCATCAGAGTATACACATTGAATTCCATCCATCCATCTTCTACCGCTTATTCCCTTCGGGGTCACGGGGGCGCTGGAGCCTATCTCAGCTACAATCGGGCGGAAGGCGGGGTACACCCTGGACAAGTCGCCACCTCATCACATTGAATTATTTACATTATTTACAATCCGGGGGGTGGGATGAGGAGGGTTTGGTTGATAACAGCACTTCAGTCATCAACAATTGCATCATCAGAGAAATGGGCATTGAAACAGTGTAGGTCTGACTTGGTAGGATATGTACAGCGAGCAGAGAACATAGTGAGTTCAGATAGCATAAGAACAAGTATATACATTAGAAATACATTTGATTATTTACATTTGGTTATTTACAATCCGGGGAGGTGGGATGTGTAGGGGGGCGGGTGTTAGTCAAGGGTTGAAGTTGCCTAGAGGTGTTGTTTTAGTGCGGTTTTGAAGGAGGATAGAGATGCACTTTCTTTAACACCTGTTGGGAGTGCATTCCATATTGATGTGGCATAGAAGGAGAATGAGTTAAGACCTTTGTTAGATCGGAATCTGGGTTTAACGTGGTTAGTGGAGCTCCCCCTGGTGTTGTGGTTATGGCAGTCATTTAAATTATGGAAGAAGTTTGACATGTACTTCGGTATCAGGGAGGTGTAGCGGATTTTATAGACTCTGCTCAGTGCAAGTTGTTTTACTCTGTCCTCCACCCTGAGCCAGCCCACTTTGGAGAAGTTGTCGCAATTGTTGTATATGACTTTAAACCATAACCAGGCATGCATCACTATAGCTCTTGTCTCAAAGTAGGTGTACTGTCACCACCTGCCACATCACGCCGTGACTTATTTGGAGTTTTTTTTCTGTTTTCCTGTGTGTAGTGTTTTAGTTCTTGTCTTGCGCTCCTATTTTGGTGGCTTTTTTTCTTTTTCTGGTATTTTCCTGTAGCAGTGTCATGTCTTCCTTTGAGTGATATTTCCCGCATCTGCTTTGTTTTAGCAATCAAGACTATTTCAGTTGTTTTTATCCTTCTTTCTGGGGACATTGTTGATCGTCATGTCATATTCGGATGTACATTGTCTTTGCTCCACAGTAAGTCTTTGCTGTCGTCCAGCATTCTGTTTTTGTATATTTTGTAGCCAGTTCAGTTTTAGTTTTGTTCTGCATAGCCTTCCCTAAGCTTCAATGCCTTTTCTTAGGGGCACTCACCTTTTGTTTATTTTTGGTCTAAGCATTAGACACCTTTTTTACCTGCACGTTGCCTACCGCTGTTTCCGACATCTACAAAGCAAATAGCTACCAGCTGCCACCTACTGATATGGAAGAGTATTACACGGTTACGCTGCCGAGCTCTAGACAGCACCGACACTCAACAACAACACATAATTTGCAGATTATAATTACTGCTTTGCAAAAAATATTTTTAACCCAAATAGGTGAAATTAGATAATCTCCCACGGCACACCAGACTGTATCTCATGGCACACTAGTGTGCCGCGGCACAGTGGTTGAAAAACACTGCTCTAGTGACGCAAAGTGCTTTTACATACCCAATATCTAATTTACATTTAAACCAGTGTGGGTGGCACTGGGACCAGGTGGGTAAAGTGTCTTGCCCAAGGACACAACGGCAGTGTCTAGGATGGTGGAAGCGGGAATCGAACCTGGAACCCTCAAGGTGCTGGCACGGCCACTCTACCAACCGAGCTATACCGCCCCGTCTCATGAATCTCATAAATCATGCGGAAATATCAGCATATATGAATTAAAAATGCTACAAATTCCAAAAATAGAAATGCCCAAAAGCCTAAAATGATGTACAAAGCAAACTGTGACCTGCTACCCAAGAATGTACAACAATTCTTCTCAACAAAAGAGGAGGAATACAACCTTAGAGGAAAATCTAATTTAAAACATTTGTATGCTCGTACAACACTTAAAACATTTAGTATATCTGTATGTGGAATTAAATGATGGAATGGATTAACCAAAGATATCAAACAAAGCACCAATATGATTCAGTTTAAGAGACTGTTCAAACTACAAGTGTTCACAAAGTACCGGTACACAGAACAAGAATTGTGATGAACATCTTGAACCCTTTTATTTCCTTTTTTTTATATATATATATATATATACATATATATATATATATATATATATTGAGACAAATATTATTTATGTATTATTATTTGTATGCTTACTATGGTATATTATTTATTTATTATTAATTTGTTCAGATCACCAAGAATACAAGTTTGCACTGTCATTGGGATGTTTAGATTTAGGAATGTGATTGCTTCTTTTGTTGTTTTCAACCATAACTCTTTTATTCTCTGACATTCCCACAGTAAATGAACAAGAGTTCCATCAGCTGCCCGACACTTCATGCATAACTTGCTATCTACTGCACCAATTTTAAACAGCTGAGAAGATGTAAAATACAATCTATTTAAGATCTTAAATCAACTCAACTTATTTTTAATGCTTCTAAAGGGCTTATTGGCATTTTTCTAAAAATCATTTCATGATATGTCTCTTTCATCTGAAATGTTTAAGTTGATCATCCATTTCCGAATACATGCATCATTTGCAATTCTAGTATGGTATTCATTTATTATTTAATACAAAATTTTAAATAATTTCTTAGTTTTGTATTGATTAAAAAGTGAGTCTTCCGGTTCATGGCTATTAAAGGACATACTTTCAGAGGATATGCATTTCTTTACAGCGTGTTTTAAAGTGATACAATTAAAACAATTATTTCTATTATATTGATCAACTAATTAATTGAACGGTTCTAAGGACTTTATCACGTTTTTTACTTTGGATTAAACATGATTAACCACAGGTGATTACTTGCTTGCATAAGTAAAATCTGCTTAAGAAAAGCCCAGTATTTGTACACAAATGCAATTTTATTGTCAGATTGTCATTCAGGAACGTTTTTAAATGTTTTACTTGAATGCATGTCATTTATTTGCACAAAACGTTTTTATAGAAAGTTCTTTCGAGTTGCATTTTGGAGTGACATTTGCCAGTGAGAATGTACTCACTCATTTTTGCACTGACGTATGTATTGATCTGATCGCTGACCATATAGCAGTTAAGGTAAAAGAGCTTGTACGGTCAGAATAAATTGCAAGAGTAATCTAAGTGTGTTCATGATTATTGCGATCATTTTTTGTGATTAATTGCATGAGTTAACTCAATCATATTGACAGCCCTAAGAATATTACATCTTAAGTCTTTAAGACTGCTATCCCTTAGGTCTGAGTCATTTTTATTAGACTCCCTATTGTTTATCACTATTTGAATTCCAATGGTCTTTGTGTCGTTCTTCATGGGAAGTCCTGGAAGGACAGTTGACAGGTGACTTTTTTTTCAAAACAGAAATTAAAAGAAAGATATAGATTTACAGTATTTTCCGGACTAAAGAGCACACCGGTATATAAACCACACCCACCAAATTTGAGGGAATTTTTTTATTTTTCATATTTTGGCTGCACCCGACTATTAGCCGCGGATCTACACGTGAAATAAATTATTTAAACAGAAATATTTTGTAAATGTTTGTAAATTAATTTCCAAACTGTGTCTGTAACACGGCAGTATAACGGCTGGTCGAACAAAACCGAAGTCATCGTTATGGACCCACTAGCTGCAGATGCTAGCTCTCCAATCAACTAAACAGACTTAATAACTCCACGGTGACATCTTGGTGAATTTACTGAGGAATTTGTGAAACTGAAACAATACAAAAAAAATGCCATTGCAAGTTAATAATACTAACACAGACACTCGAAACGTGTTACCATAGTAGTTAATGCTATTGGCGCTAGCTTCATTACATTACAATAGCACAAACAAACATACATGAAAACACTCCAACAGACATGGGACGGTATACCAAGTATTAACAATTTATGGTATATTATAAAGCTTGCAAACGTGGCTTGGAGTGATGAATGGAGAATCCATACGAGTAAAAACGCTATGGATGGCTAGAAGACTGAACGGCACACGGTTGAAAGGACTAAATTGAAGGATACTGCAGAACCTGCAGTGGGCGAACTCATCGAAAAGATAGCGCCATAGCACAAACAATAACACACATCAGTGTGTTTGCTTGTTGTTTTTTTTTCAAAACTATTGCATTATGGCCGTCAGCAAAGAAAAATCCATAAATTAGCCGCACGGTTTTATAAGCCGCGGGGTTCAAAACATGGGATGAATATAGAAGTTTATAATCCGGAAATTACGGTAAGTCAACCTTGTTTAGAATTAAAATCAACATTTAAAAAATAAGTTACGCGATGGGAGTCAGCGGCACCCCTGTGCATCATTTATTGCAATGATGGAAGAGTGAAAGTGATTAAAATTGTGGCGATATTTTAAATCCATCCTTTGTTCATTTTTATACTCTTATTCTCATTTACTACTATGTAAGCGTGTCTTTTTACACAAAACATTAAAACGTTCAAATATCACAGGGCCTGACGTCGCAGAAGCTCAGTCAGAAATATTGCGAGTCCAAGAAGTGACGTATTCTTCGCGCATGCGTGGACAGATCGGGTCTTCTGAGACTGATAGGTTAGTGACAGTGTCAACTGTAGGTGGTAGAACCAGGGAGTGGAGATAACTTGCCCTGGGGCACGGGAAGAGCGAGGAAGACCTGTCTGCAACAACATTCCAACGACAGTGTAGCTGGAGTAAAATGGCAGTGTTTGTTTGTGATGCAGCTTGTTAAAGTATAAAAGGATATAACATTTTCGCTTTTAGTGCAAAATAAACATGGTAGTAAAAATAGATGGCTCCAAAATTAATTCACTTAATATTAGTATAATGACTGATAGAATATGTGATAATAATGTTATCAGACATCTTGTAAACACCATATGCTTGTACTATGTTTTAGATGGGTTCATGCTAGTACATTGCTAAATCCATCCCATAATTTTACTCCACATATTGATTTGCTAAAAATGTATGTGATCAATCACCATTTTTGCATTTTGAGCATGTGTTGTGTCTAGGGCTGCAACTAACGATTAATTTGATAATCGATTAATCTGTCGATTATTACTTTGATTAATCGATTAATAATCGGATAAAAGAGACAAACTATATTTCTATCCTTTCCGGTATTTTATTGAAAAAAAACAGCTTACTGGCACCATGTTGTGGACATTGGGGGTGCAGCATACACCAACAATAACACAGAAATGTAACTAATCAGAACTGAATCAGATATTGTACACGTTTCTGTTGTGAATAATAAAGGATTCATTTTAGGCTGCCTCTGAATAATAGCATGAAATATTCCAGCACCTTCATAACGTTTAGTTATACTAAAGCGGCAAATCTAAATATATTTATATAGCTTTATCGGCCCGGCTACATTGATCCATTATGAAACCAACCAGAGATATTTCTGTTTGTTACGTTTATTTCCAAATTGGTAACCGTGCGTTTTCTCTCTCAAAACGGAGCCAAATGTGCCGGAGACACATTATCAGCCCCGCGTTGCAACAAAGGCATAACGTTAAAGTTACTTACAAAAAAGCTGAACTCATGAATGCTTGTTGCCACTATGGACTTAAAAAGTTACGTACTGTGAGTTCCTCCCTTCATCCATGGCTCCAACATTTTTTTTCTTCAGGTGCTCCAGAAGCAATGTTGTACTTCCGTGCCATTTTGCAGGAAACGGTCTTCTTTGAAGTCTTTAAAGTGAAGTGTTCCCACACTTTTGACGACTTAGGTCGTACACTTTTCTCCATTGAAGCAATAACCTCAAGATGTTTCTCCGCTAAACTATCGGTAGTGTTTTCCTGCGCCATTTTTCGAATTTTTCCAGCAAAGGAGACGCCGTCGTCACGTGAGCTGCACATGACACATCATTTGCTAGCTTACGCCACCTCATGAGACGTAACCTCAGCGCCGCCCTGGTGCTGTTTTGTACTGTTTTTGTACTGTTTTTATACTTATTTTGATTGTTTCTCAGCTGTTTGTAAATGTTGCAGTTTATAAATAAAGGTTTATAAAACAAAAAAAAACCAACAAAAAAACCAAAAAAAAGCCTTCGCGCATGCGCATAGCATAGTTCCAACGAATCGATGACTAAATTAATCGCCAACTATTTTGGTAATCGATTTTAATCGATTTAATCGATTAGTTGTTGCAGCCCTAGTTGTGTCCTTTCTTGTGGAAAGAAAATGCTGAAGGTGCAGGGATAAGCAGGAGCACATTATTACTACGAACTATCTTGATTTATTTCAATGGGTTTGTGTCCGCAGTGCATCATGTGGAGGAAGGCCTCGGTTGCGGCCCTCCTGGCGCTGGCGGTTGGCTACCTCTACCACGGTGGCCCGGAGTTGCCCGAGCAGCTTCTCCAGTACATCAGCCTGCCCGGCTTCCAATCGTCCCAGCAGAGCCAGCGGCACGTGGAGCGGGTCATTTCTGACGCCTGGGACTCGCTGATCACGTTGCCCGTGCGGCAGTGGAGCCGAGTGGCCGTCGGGTAAGTTGAAGGACTACTGTGTCCATGCCCTCACCTCTCTCATCCGTCCAATGCGGCGTGACGAAGACATTTCTTAGGACGAAGAATGTGTCTGAGCTTGTTCCTCTGTGAGAACTTTGTCCTAAAGAGTCAGTACTCTGCATAGATTTATTAGCGTACTGTTTTGGGGGAAAAAAACACAATTAGAGTCAGTCAAAACTTCCTTTATTTATAAAGAGCTTTTTCATACATAAAGAAAAGAAAAATGTTACCTAGAGCGCAGACCAAGGCAATTGTGAAGTGTATTTGTGTTCTTTTGTCCGTTTGTTGGTTAGTTAGCAGGCTACTTGTTGGTCCATAGAGGATACAAACTGAAGAGTGGCATTATGATCTGCGCAGACCCTTCCTTTGATGCCATAGTGTTTCAAACTGTAATTGCAATCCAATCCATTTTTATTTATAGAACACATTAAAACAGTGCTTCTGCTTTATGTTCTGTTTCGGCCCCCACTCTCCACCATGACTGTAAATAGTATAATTTGTGAATAAAATTGTTATAACTATACCTTTGCATAACATTGTCAACTTATTAACATTAAAGGAAACAACACACCGTCATTTCCTCGTCTCCCACAGCGGTTATAGTGAAGCCTAGTGCTACATACGCTTCATCATGTTCTGGTACGGCAACAAAAAGCATGTTCCCCAAGGTCACAGGGGGACCCGCCCGACTATTTCAAAAGGACTGCCTTAAAACAACCACAGAGAACTGTACAACAAAGAAAAATAAATATACTGTATAAAGAAGTCATAATTAAAAATACAAATAATCTCCTGTTTGTAGAATGAAATTTATTAATTCAAATGAAATGTTTTTACTGTAGGAAATAACGGAAATGTAATTAATCTGTCCAAGTTTCAAAGCAGAGTCAGTAAAAAAAATCTTAATTAACTGTGTAAGCAATGTTTAAAGGGGAACTGCACTTTTTTGGATTTGTGCCTGTAATTCACAATCCTTATGAAAGACAAGAACACGTATGTTTTTTTTTGTATTTATTCTAACTCGTAAATAAATGTAAATGCAAGTTTGCTTACAATGGAGCTAATATGTCACATTTCGTGACCTCAATTTTAACCAAGCGTTAGCGAAATTGTTACTATAAGTGCTAACGTTGAGGACCTTTGACCTACATTTAGCGACGCATTGATCAGACAGAGGCAACTTCCTTATGCTGTTTTATTGACATCATCAGCTGGTGAGCTGCTTTCTCGCCTCGAAACTTGAGAAAGTTAATTCTAGATTATTAATCATGCCCTGCATCTTGATAGTAAATTGAAGTTGTTACATTTTGACAGCCAACTTATATCTGGAAATGGCAAAAAAGACCAAAAAAGATGCTTTGTTCCGCCCCCTTTTTTTTCTTAGCGAAGATTATGAGTCATTCTCTATCCAAACGGGAATATATGAACATCCTAACATTCGGCATCCGAGTAAGAGCAAACATTAATAATAATAATAATAATGGATTAGATTTTATATCGCACTTTTCTATTATTAGATACTCAAAGCGCTCACATTGTACAGTAAGTGATGTTTAATTATGTTTGTTGGCTCTCATGAAGTCTGCAGTAAGTAGTAATCAGTGACCCTTAGCCTCCGTTAGGGCTAGGCCGATAAAATGATGTCAATATTTATCACGATAGACACATAAACGATATCAATATAAGATGCGTTTGATAAAACATGCAATAAAATGGTTACATTTTTTGGTCGGAAGAAACAAGAAATTATGAAGCAAGATTCTTTGCATTAAGTCACGCGCGCTCTGGGAAACCCAGCTAAACAGGAAACAGGAAGTGTCACTGAGCAATGTGAGTGACACGCTAGAAGCCTATCAGTTAACCGTATTAACTAGGGATGTCCCGATACAACTTTTTCACTTCCGATATGATACCGATATTGTAGCCTTGAGTATTGGCCGATACCGATATCAATACGATACGATATAGGCATGAATCATACATATATTTATTCCTTATTTTGTTGTGTGGAATGTTAGAAAAGGCTTGATAAAGTGATGTTACTGATGTTGTAGTGTTAAAACAGAAAACAATAGTCAGCAAGAGTAGGTATAGGAAAAACTGACCCATTTATTATTAACCAATTGGTTACATAAATTTTAACCTTCAACATAAGAGTATTACCTCAACAAATCCAATAAAAACAAAATGTTATATTTAAAGTGCAAATTAACCACTAATACCAACATCATTATACAATTGAATAGAATAAATTAAAAATAAATTAGAAGACCCTGAAAAATAACCTAAATAAATCCAATTTAAAAAAAAAAAAAACTTTTTAAAGTGCAAACAATTCAAGTTCACTTCAGTTATATTTTTACTGTCAGCATATGTTGGAAACAACTGTGGGCAGGGACAAAAACAACACAATATTGTCCACTGTGCAACTGCTCAAAGTTAAGAGTTCACAGCTCCAGTTTCACTGACTGACTGTGCCCAAAACAATGTAGTAATTACTCTTAGTCTTCACTGAAGAATAGTGTAAACACAATAAACATATCACTCTAATAACAAGAGCATAACACAAATAATAATCAGTCAGTGCTGACTACCCTTACCACTCCTCCTCCTCCTTCTCCACTATCTGCAGTCCGAGCAGAATGTGGAGATTTTTTTTTAAGAAGATAAGCATTTCGGCATGCTGTGCGGCAATACACTTTTTAACCTCTTCGTGCATCTGGGGTATAGTTTTGTCTACAATGTAGTGGCGGCTAGGAATAATGTAGCGAGGTTCGAGGTGCTCCATTAAACGTTTAAACCCGACATTACTCACCACCGACAGAGGCTGGTCATCAAGCACAATAAACTGGGCTATCTTTTCTGTTATGGCCATTGCATTTTTGCTGTCCCGTGGTAGTTTGTCACGTCTTGCAAAGCATTCGGCCAGTGTGGCTTGCTGAAGCGAGCCAGAGGTTTGTTGTTTCGCCTTGCTGCTCTCGCGAAAATCCTCATGTTCTTTTTTGTGGTCTTTTTTCAAATGTGCGTTGAGGTTGCTTGTATTGAACCTTCCCGGTTCTGTCCCTCCACGGGACACTTACGCCTGACAGATGTTGCATTTAGCGGCAACGTCTTTGTCCGAGTTTACGTTAAAATACTTCCACACAGCCGACATCACTACACTTTGCTGCGTTGTCGTTGTTGTGATCACGTGGGCTGTGCATGCTGGATCAGAGACGCTCTTCTTCGGTGGCCGGCACCAACGTTAATTAAGGGGCATTGCCGCCACCTACTGTGTTGGAGTGTGATCAAACCAGAGTCACCTATTATAGACGTGCTGCAGCGGTAAATGGACAGCTTATATCGGAGCGCTTATATCGGAGTTTTCAGATTCAGTCCGATAAAATCCGATATTCACTTTTTTGGCTAATATCGGACTGATTTCCGATATCAATATCGGATCGGGACATCCCTAGTATTAACTGTTTGGTTGCGCCGTCTTTCTGTCTCGTTGTGGATTCCCTGCATGGAGTGAGAAGAGAAAGTGTGATATCTAGATATATAGACTCAGTAACAGAAACTTGTCTTTAGTTTTGTTGGTTTTAATGCAGACAATGCGGCAACATCCTGACACTTTTAATGTGTCAGCTTAATGAGCAGCTTCCCAGACTACTCTGTGTAGTGTTCAATAGCTTATACACTACTGCCATCTAGTGTCTCGAAACTGCAACTAACTTCAAATTTACTGCAATTATTTTACTACCTGGCTACCAGACACCTTCTCCACTGATAAAAAAAAGCACCCTTGGTAAGTAGGAAATTGTATTACTGTATTTATTGGCAGGCGTAAATAAGTCATTAAATATAATTATCGATATTGATCAATATAGAAAATGTATATCGTGATACAGTTTTTAGCCATATCGCCCAGCCCTAGGCTCAGTTGTAAGCAGACTTTTACTTGCATGTATCTGCTATTTAGAATGCATAAAAACACAAAAACATGTTTGCTTGTTTCATATAAGGATTGTGAATGATAGGCAAAATTCCCGAAAAAAAATGTATTTCCCCTTTAACATGACATTTTATGCGTGAGTAACTGAGCAAGTGCACAAAAAAGGCTTACTTCTATTTTAAGTACATTAATTAAAACTACAAACTACTTGCCGATTGAGGCCGCATGACAGCAGTATATGGCGTCAAAACGGTGCCAAAATGATTGTGCGTAAGAACCACACACTGCGTGCGAATGTGGGCTCATTTTAAGCGCGTGCTGACTCCTTTTACGCCCACACAGACTCGCTCACAATGTGTCTTTCTCTTTCTCTACACACAGGTGGACTCTGTGTGAACGTACGATGTGTCTTTCTCTACACACGCAACGTTCCTCTTTTTTGGCACTTACGGGCAGGCAATTACGGGAGCCTGTTGTGTGATTAGAGTGTTTGGACGAATGACTCAATATTAGTGTGTTTTGTCATCTAATATGGTAAACACACTTTAAGGCTTTGGATGCCTACTGAGCTGAAACCAGATTGTTTCTGATTAGGGATTTAATGATAAAACGGTTTTAATACTAACTGCGGTAAAACTCCAGACGCCTCACCTCCCAGGGGGTGAACATGGGGATGGGTCAAATACAGAGGACCAATTTCACCACACCTAGTGTGTGTGTGACAATCGTTGGAACTTTAACTTTAATATTGCTGTTTTAAATTAAAATGATCGAAAAACCGTCATTGATAACTGCACTTTGATGAGCTCTCAGGCTGACTCGCACCAGCTGGTTAGCTTAATGTTAACAAGAAAACAAGAGACATTAACGTTAAAACATGGTCTAAACTTATATAAACACATTGCTGTCTGAGCAACTAAGATATTTAATTGTGCACAATAAACCCACAAGCTGTGCTCTCTCAGAACAGAGTGATCAGTCTCACTAGTAAACGAGACAGGGGTGTTTTAACGATGCGTTCAAGGACCGAAAGTTGAACAGAGTTGGACGCCACAACACCCGCCAGAAATACCACATAAAAATTGATTTTATTTGTTACGCATTTTTCATTTAAATAAATCTTAAAGTACTACAGTAAAAACCTAATATTTAAAAACATTTAATAAATATATAATATTAATAATAACTATTTGAAAATAATAAAATATAATGAAAAATATAAAAATAACAAATATAAAAAATTAAAAACAAAACTAGACCCCAGTAGGTTTTGTGACATTGTATATTTATTTTAGCTATTAAAAAGGTCATTTTTGAGCACATTCAACAATACTGCAATAATAATGATAAACGTGATATGAAATGTTCATATAGCTACAACCCTACTTCTGAGTACTTTGAACTCCAAATTGTAAGACTCACGAGTGTTTCCTCCTCCCTCGTCCAGTGTCAACGCCTGCGTGGACGTGGTGTTGTCGGGTGTGGGTCTGCTGCAAGCGCTGGCGGTGGACCCCGGCAGCGGCCTTGATCATGAAGTCCTGCACTCGAAAGAGGACCTGAAGGAAGCCTTCATCCATTATATGGAGCGCGGGGCTGCCGCTGAGCGTTTCTTCAGCGACAAGGTGGCGTTCCAGAGGATTGCCAGAGCAGCTGCCGAATATCCTGGTGCCAAGGTATGACCACCTTGACCTCCACTAATTTTCTACTTGGAACTCTTCTCACCCTTTGATTCTGTCTGTCCTCCAGCTGTATGTAGGAGGGAACGCCGCCCTCATCGGGCAGAAACTTGCAACCTATCCTGACCTCATGGTAAGAAACACGTGGCTGGTTTTAAAGTAGAGAACTGTAACAGGTTTTTTTTTTTAGCTGGGGACATTGCCATCAGCGCTAACACTAACACTGTGCATTTATGGAAATTACATTTTGGTTCTTTATATAGTTTAGTTTTTGTGTCAAATTTGAATAAACCTTAATCAGTCAAATAGTTCATTAAAAAATATTTAATTTAACAAAAGTGTGCGTCCCTTTATTAAATCATCCATTGATTAAACTGAAATTTAGATAATCTTTTGGAATTGGATTTATTTTATCATGACTAATGCGTGTAATTAATGACCATTTTTATTATGTGTATATATATATATATATATATATATATATATATATATATATATATATATATATATATATATATATATATATATATATATATATATATATATATATAGTAGAGATGCGCGGATAGGCAATTATTTCATCCGCAACCGCATCACAAAAGTCGTCATCCACCCGAACTAACATTTTATCAAAACCACAACCGCCCGCCACCCACCCGTTGTTATATATCTAATATAGACTATGCAAGGCATTCCTGTTAAAGAAAGGAGACTGATCCAATGCAGCAGAGACATTCAATGCGTGCCACGCATTAATATCTCTTGGCCACGCATTAGAGGCTAAGAGATATTAATGCGTGATAATATTATTTATCATTATTATAATATTATTGTCATTTCCATTAAGAAAGTGTTGACTATTATTGTTATTTTTTTTCCCTGGTCTTTAGTATACCCTTTTTTAGTTTGTCGCGTACCACATTGTGTTGTGGTGTGCTGTGTCACGCCAAATTTCTTCCCCCTACAAAAGCCTTTCCCCCCCATTTACTTCCGTGGTCATGTTTCCTCTTACGTCATTGACAGCGATCGATAGCACTTCGGCTTTGACTGCCCATCGCTGGAAGGATACTTCGTCTTTGACAGCTGCTGGAATCTGAAGAAATCGATTATTGTTTTTTTTTGTACAGACGCGAAACAGGACAGTCGCGTGCGGGTTAAGGACCCCCGGCAACTTTGTGACTTTATTGGACGCAGCCCCGGAAGTAAATGGGGGGGGGGGGAGGCTTTTGTAGGGGGGAAGAAATTTGGCGTGACAGCTGCAGCAGTGCCTGATGAATAGTTGCCTGTTTCAAAGAGTGCTGCTTGTTTTTCGTATGTGGGTAACAACATTTAACTATGTATTTTTTTTTTCTGAATTGGTTCAACCGCCACCCGCCCGAATCTATTTAAAATCTATTTTTTTCGTCATGCATCCGCCCGACGCGCGGATTATCCGCGTACTCCGCGGTTGTGTCCGCAAACCGCGCATCTCTAATATATAGTGTGTATATATACACTACCGTTCAAAAGTTTGGGGTCACATTGAAATGTCCTTATTTTTTAAGGAAAAGCACTGTACTTTTCAATGAAGATAACTTTAAACTAGTCTTAACTTTAAAGAAATACACTCTATACATTGCTAATGTGGTAAATGACTATTCTAGCTGCAAATGTCTGGTTTTTGGTGCAATATCTACATAGGTGTATAGAGGCCCATTTCCAGCAACTATCACTCCAGTGTTCTAATGGTACAATGTGTTTGCTCCTTGGCTCAGAAGGTTAATTGATGATTAGAAAACCCTTGTGCAATCATGTTCACACATCTGATAACAGTTTAGCTCGTTACAGAAGCTACAAAACTGACCTTCCTTTGAGCAGATTGAGTTTCTGGAGCATCACATTTGTGGGGTCAATTAAACGCTCAAAATGGCCAGAAAAAGAGAATCTCATCTGAAACTCGACAGTCTATTCTTGTTCTTAGAAATGAAGGCTATTCAACAAAATTGTTTGGGTGACCCCAAACTTTTGAACGGTAGTATATATATATATATATATATGTGTATGTATATATATATATATGTATGTGTGTGTGTATATACCGTATTTTTCTGAGTATAAGTCTCACCGGCCGAAAATGCATAATGAAGAAGGAAAAAAAATCGCTAAATCCGATTAAATCTTATACATCTAGTCTCTTATGTGAATGAGCTAAATAATATTATTTGATATTTTACGGTAATGTGTTAATAATTTCACACATAAGTCACTCCTGAGTATAAGTCGCACCCCCGGCCAAACTATGAAAAAAACTGCGACTTACTTCATGGATTGTTTTAAGTGTGTTTATTTCTGTTCCCAAACACTTTTATTGTTCTTGTTTTTAACGCCACAGGTTTTGTTATGTGGACCAGTTGGACCCAAACTTCACGAGATGCTGGATGAGCAGATCGTTGTTCCGCCAGGTTCGCTCCAGGAGACGGATGAATATCATCTTATACTGGAGTACAAAGCAGGTAAGTAGCACAGGTCACATGTTGAAAGCAACTCTCCTCATCCTGTCATCCTCATCATGTTCTTTCTCCTTTGCAGGTGAGCAGTGGGGTTCAACTCGGGCGCCTCAAGCTAACCGCTTCATCTTCTCGCACGACGTGTCCAACGGCGAGATGAGCTTGCTGGAGACGTTCGTGACGAGCCTGGAAGAGTTCCAGCCGGATTTGGTGGTCCTGTCCGGGCTCCACATGATGGAGGGTCAGGGCAGGCAGATGTGGGAGGAGCGTCTCAAAGAGGTCCGTCTCATGTTACATGTCACACGTTACATGTCACCTTCACACAAACCAAGGGAAATGGCTGGATTACCGTGTCTCCTCTTGGCAGGCGGTGGCGGCCATATCAGACATTCGTAAAGACATTCCCATTCACTTGGAGCTGGCCAGCATGACGGACAAAGACTACATGAACAGCATCATGCAGGAGGTACATGTTGGACACAGTCTTCCACAGGGTTGCCCGTTATAGACAATATAATTGATATACGATAGTTTTTAATACAATGGTTGTATCGTGATAATTAGAGATGCAGATAAATGCTTTAAAATGTAATATCGGAAATGATCGGTATCGGTCTTTTTATTATCGGTATCGTTTTTTGTTTTTTTTTGTTTTATATTAAATCAACATAAAAAACAAACGATACACTTACAATTAGTGCACCAACCCAAAAAACCTCCCTCCCCCATTTACACTCATTCACACAAAAGGGTTGTTTCTTTCTATTATTAATATTCTGGTTCCTACATTATATATCAATGTAGATCAATACAGTCTGCAAGGGATACAGTCTGTAAGCACACATGATTGTGCGTGCTGCTGGTCCACTAATAGTACTAACCTTTAACAGTTAATTTTACTCATTTTCATTAATTACTAGTTTCTATGTAACTGTTTTTATATTGTTTACTTTCTTTTTTATTCAAGAAAATGTTTTTAATTTATTTATCTTATTTTATTTTATTAATTTTTTAAAAAAGGACCTTATCTTCACCATACCTGGTTGTCCAAATTAGGCATAATAATGTGTTAATTCCACGACTGTATATATCGGTATTGGTTGATATCGGTATTGGTTTATATCGGTATCGGTAATTAAAGAGTTGGACAATATCGGCATATATCTGACATCGGCAAAAAAGCCATTATTGGACATCCCTAAAAAAAATATTTATAAGTTCTAGATTATGAACCTGATGAATGATATAATAGGAAAGAGATCAGCGTCATTCACTACTTATTCAATCACCGCTATTAATAGGGGTTACGTTTCAAGGCCCATGCAAAAGCCAAATAATTGACCACTCAGAAAAGGACCTACTGTATTTTTCGGACTATAAGTAGCAGATTTTTCATAGTTTGGCCGGGGGTGCGAATTATAGTCAGGAGCGACTTATGTGTGAAATTATTAACACATTACCGTAAAATATCAAATAATATTATTTAGCTCATTCACGTAAGAGACTAGACGTCTAAAATTTCATGGGATTTAGCGATTAGGAGTGACAGATTGTTTGGTAAACGTATAGCATGTTCTATATGTTATAGTTATTTGAATGACTCTTACCATAATATGTTACGTTAACATACCAGGCACGTTCTCAGTTGGTTATTTATGCGTCATATAATGTACACTTATTCATCCTGTTGTTCACTATTCTTTATTTATTTCAAATTGCCTTTCAAATGTCTATTCTTGGTGTTGGGTTTTATCAAATAAATTTCCCCAAAAAATGCGACTTATACTCCAGTGCGACTTATATATGTTTTTTTCCTTCTTTATTATGCGTTTTCGGCTGGTGCGACTTATACTCCGGAGCGACTTATACTCCGGAGCGATTTATACTCCGAAAAATACGGTACTTATGATACTCTAAGCCAGGCATATTCCACTAGCTAGTATTGTCTTGGGGCCACATTTTCAGAGCGCTAAGGACCGGCTCCAGCATCTTCCTGCTGGAAAATGTTAAGTGAATGGACTTACGTGACAGCGCCCTCTGCTGGATTCATAGCTTTTTTTCCCTGCAGAGCGCGCCATCAGACCACTTTCTACTTAAGTTAGAATTAATTAAAAAAATGATCTACCATGTTAAGCAGAAAAGGAAATATCCGGAGGTTTACTGTAATATTTCAGTCTTTGCTGCTGACTGGACTGATCCGTGGTGATGATGTCTTTCATGACGTGGTCGTGTCTTCCTGTTAGCAGTTCATGCCCATTGTCAGCTCCATTGGGCTGAACGAGCAGGAACTGCTGTTCCTGTCGCAGGCCGGCGGCGGGCCACACGCTCACCTCAGCACCTGGAAGGGCGTCCCCGACGTGGGCCAGGTCAGCGACATCCTCCTGTGGATTCTGGAGCGCCACGGCCGCAGCGACCCCTCATCAGAGGCCGACCTGACCCGCGTCCATTTCCACACCCTGGCCTACCACGTGCTGGCCACGGTGGACGGCTACTGGGGCAACCAGGCGTCGGCGGTGATGGCGGGGGCTCGGGTGGCCAGCAGTCAGGCGTGCGGCGTGCAAGCGGTGGACGTCAGCAAGGTGGAGCTGAAGGCGCCGCTCCATTTTCACAGTTCACACTCGGAGCCCCGGGAGTCGCTGTCACTCGACCCTGCGGCCCCGGTGGCGGTGTGGCGTCGGGGAAACGTCACCTTCCACCTGACGCCGGTGCTGGTCTGCAAGCTGCCGCTTCGGACAGTGGGACTCGGCGACGCCATCTCAGCGGAGGGACTTGTTTACTCGGAGCTAACGAGCCAGCAGCACGTCTGATGCTGCCTGCAGTCAGACCATCCAGGTGATGGGCTGAAGGTGAGCCTGCTTCTGCGTCTTCCTCTACGCTTTCAAATCCTGCCTGTGGACACGTCCTGATTCCCTCTGTCGTCTGCCGGGTCTTCCTGTGCTGACACGGACTGTGGGCGATAGTGGGACATCTTTGAAGTGGCTCACCAATTTTATCTGGGTATGTGTGCCTTCACATAGGTCAATATCGTCACCAAACTAAGGCTAACCTTGTCCACACGAACACACATATTGAAAATATTTTCCATTATTTCACATTACCGCCATCAAATTCAAAGCATTTATCTCCACTTAAAAAAAAATTCTGAAAAACAAACTAGCAAAAAAAAACATTTCTAAATGGGTGCATCCACCAAAGTGAAACAATGTACAGTGGAACTTCGATTTACGGACTTAATTGGTTTTTGACAGGCTTCGCTAGTAAAAAGGTTTGTATAGTGAAGCAAATTTCTCCATAAGAAACCTTGTGAATATAAATAATGGGTTCCTTGATAAAAGTCCATATTTTAGTTAAGGTTTGAACACAATATAAAGTGCTATACGGTATTGTATATCAAACAAATATAACAAGGGGGTGATGCATTAACTCTTTATTAACAAGCCAAACAAACAACAACATGCCGCTGTCCTGTATGCGCTGCTCTGCCATTAAGCGCACGTACACAATCAGAAATCACAAAAATCCTTAACTTTATACAACAATATTGCTACAATAATCAACATTTCAAAAAGTTAAATCCACTTACATTAAAAGGAAACTGCCCTTTTATTTAATTTTGCCTACCGTTTACAATATTTGTGTAACGGAAGAACAAATGTTTTTCTTTTTTTCAATGCCAACAAACATAATAAAACATAACTCGCTGTACAATGTCTGCTGTCATTAGGATGTTGACTGGTATGATGTTCATATATTCCCATTTAGATAAAGAATGAGTCATAATCTTCGCAAAGAACAATGAGGTGAAACTAAGCGTCTTTTCGTGTCTTTCTCGCCATTTCTGCATCTAAATTGGATGCCAAAGTGTACCAACTTGTCAGATTATGTCCTCATGCTTCTACTATCCAGGTGAGAGGCGATCTGGATTAAATTTTGGAGCTTTGATGCTTAAAAGCAGCTCACCGCAGCCACTGATGTCAGTGCAGCCAGCACAAGGTGTTAGCTCCCTCTGATCACGGCGCCGCTATAAATAGTTGGTCTGTGTTAGCGCTTATAATAACAATATCGCTAATACTTGGTTAATATTCAAGTCATAAAATGTAAATGAAGTATTTTTGGCGTTTTTTTAAATGTTTTTTTGAGAGATTTATGGGCAGAATAGAGGACATCCCATTGACTGTATTTACGAGTTAGAATGCATAAAAAAATAATTAATCTGTCATCATGTCTTTTATAACGATTGGGAACGATAGGCAAAATTTAAAAAAGTGCAGTTCCTCTTTAACATTGGAGAAGGAGGATCTGATGAGAAAACAGCATACAGAGGGAGAGTAGGGAGGGTGGTGTGTGTGTGCGTGAAGAAGCGCCGCTGAACAACAGGTAGTGTCTTCTCCACTGTAAAATAAGCCTGTTTTCCATCTCTGGTCTCATCACAATTAAAAATTGCCTGCTTTGTTGAATCTTCCATACTAGTGAGTGCCAATAATGTACTATTTGCAAATAGTCTTTTTTTTTTTTACGCCAGAGCGATTCCCTCTTTCTTTTTACGCTGGTCTGTTGTTTTTTTGGAACTCATATTGAGTTAGCAAAATGGACAACACTTGTCAAAGGGGTAAACAACACAAAAAAGGCACACACACACACTTAGGCGCTGAGAAGTAACTAGTAGTGTACTGTGCAGCAAGTGATGCCCTCCCAAAAATCCTGCACCCTGCTTTTTGCCTGCAGGCAGGACACAAAATTAATTAAGCGTTTGTACATAGAGACTTGTGTCACACACACAGGCATATTCGGCACAATCGAAAAGTTTGCAAATAGAGGGGTTTGTAAGTCAAGGTTTCACTGTACTGAAATAATCTGTGGCCATCATAAAACCATAATTAACTGTACACAAAAAAATTAAGTCAAAGTAAGGCATTTTTGAACAACATGCGAGTAAAAATAAGTTAGACATAAATGACACGTGTCTCACTTTTTAACATTGTCTCACAAGGTTACAAATACATCAACAACTGTTCACTCAAGAATAAAAAGAAGCTAAGTTGACCAAATGTGTGTTACAACTGAAAGGAAGGAAAACAACTCACCTTTGATGGTTGATTTCTAGGTCTGGCAGCCAGACCTGGTACTATGTTGTACCATCTTCATCATTTTGGGATGGTCTGGATTAGGAGTTATGGTTGATTTTTGAAGGACATTCCTCGAACTCCAAATTGTGCAATTTTGGGGCGTTTGACATCTAAGGTTCCACGGTACCTGTTTTTAAATTGGACAGTGGTGATTTTCAGGATTGTCAGTCCTCCTGTACTCTTCTTTTCCTCGGATAGTATTGCTGTGTTTCCATTCAACTACACCACCTGGTGCTTTGGCATGCACATGACAGAGAAAATATTTCTTAATATCTGTGTACGTGTGGACATAGCATGAAAATATTCACATTTAAATGGACTAAACATTATTTCATCTTGTTAAATGTCTTTTGTTTCTCTTTTTTGTTGAGTTTGTGTACCAAAAAATAATTGCAGGATTCCCTCAGACTTATTAACTTGTTGTTATGAAGACACATGTGACATTTTTTTTTAAATTCCGCATAGAAGCGAATTGTTCCTATTCTTATGGGGGTTAATTTGTGTCATTATTATGAAAGCATTTTTTGACAGTTTATGCAACTGAATGTTTTGCATCTGAATTTTGTGAATTTATTTTTTTTACATCAAATTATGAGAATTTCATAAAAAATGTATTTTATTTTATTTCATAACTTTCATAACTTTATTCAGCGGAAGTAGGTCTTGAGTTTTGACTCAACAAATATTTTTGCAACAAACTTTTTAACACTGAATTTTTATACACTATATTTTAAAACACGTTATTTTAACAAACTTAAATTTTAAACACACAAACGTTTATGTCATGAAGTTGTCAGCATAATTTGATTGAGTTCGTGAGCAAGGTTTGTGTGTTTAAAAATTCTGTTTAAAAGAATTCAGTGCACAAATATTTATTGCTTTTAAACTCAAGACTGGTAAACTGGTCAATTGAATTAAAAAAAATGTATTAAATGAAAATCTGATGAAATTGTGTTCACAAAATACAAATCATTGCATAACTTCAGTGTCAAAAAAGCTTTTGTAGTAAGTACACAGATTAACCTCCATATACTCTCATGTTGCAAAGCACAAAGCGTCATTGTTGTTTTTTTATTACCATTTTTGTTTTATCACAACTTTAACATGTGAACCTGGACACTGTTATAGTGGATGGAGTCTTTATGCACGCAAATTATCTATCTATCCATCTATCAGCAGGCACCACATTGCAAACATGAAGTTTAGACAGAAATTACTTGTTTTTTTTCATAATCTTGTAGTAAAGCGATTCACTGGAGAATCCCCAACGCCTGTCCAATCTGAACTTCAGCAAAAGCATCTTACCTGATTTATATGCTATATTATGTTGTTGTTTTTTACATTGTTTGCTCAAACTATGAAAGGCTAGAATAATGTACATTTATGACTGTCCCGTGTGTTCCTCCCCCCCAATACCTCAAAGCATTTCATGGATCAGTCTTAATGCAAAATGTGACCGGGGCATTTCACACTAGACACCTTAGATTGTTTGCACTACAGTAGGTGTAAAGGTGAATGTAACCCCAACCCCTCCTAGCAAGTACAATCTAGTCAAATAACTATATCATTGTGGATGACCTACGTTCTTAACATTTGTCATTTACTTGTACTTTTTCATTAAAATGTATATCTACCAAAAGTTTTATGCTGTGGTTTTTCCTGACTAAAGTGCCAGTTAAAGTTGGAATTAGTTCATGGGTGTGCAGATTATTTCCAATGAGGTCTGCACACTGAAATATTAAAATAAGTGGGGGCCATTTTGATATTTAATTTATAGAGCTAATACTAATATATGTATATATATATATATATTAGGAGTGTGGGAAAAAATCGATTCGGATTCGAATCGCGATTCTCACGTTGTGCGATTCAGAATCGATTCTCATTTTTAAAAAATCGCATTTTTTTTGTGTGATTTTTTTTTTAAATTATTTTTTAATTTTTTAAAAAATTTATCAATCCAACAAAACAATACACAGCAATACCATAACAATGCAATCCAATTCCAAAACCAAACCCGAACCAGCAACACTCACAACAGCAATAAACAGAGCAATTGAGAGGAGACACAAACACGACACAGAACAAACGAAAAGTAGTGAAACAAAAATGAATATTATCAACAACAGTATCAATATTAGTTACAATTTCAACATAGCAGTGATTAAAAATCCCTCATTGACATTATCAATAGACATTTATTAAAAAAAAGGAAAAAAAAAAAGAACAATAGTGTCACAGTGGCTTACACTTGCATCGCATCTCATAAGCTTGACAACACACTGTGTCCAATATTTTCACAAAGATAAAATGAGTCATATTTTTGGTTCATTTAATAGTTAAAACAAATTTACATTATTGCAATCAGTTGATAAAACATTGTCCTTTACTATTATAAAAGCTTTTTACAAAAATCTACTACTCTGCTTGCATTTCAGCAGACTGGGGTAGATCCTGCTGAAATCCTATGTATTGACTGAATAGAGAATCGTTTTGAATCGGGGAAAAAAAAAAAAAATATATATATATATATATATATATATATATACAGGCACCCCCTGTATTATTTTTTTGGACGGATTAATAAAAAAATAAAAATAAAATCAAAACTTTTTTTTTTAAATTTAATCTAAAAAGGCAAGATTGCCTTTTTTAGGTAGGGTGAGTAAATCAACCATAAGATTCTCCTGAGCTCATTGTAAAAAAATGTTTGAGACTACTTCATTGTTTGAGAGGAAGAGATTCCATGTGCTATTTGCGCCAAATGTTCTGCAAACATTCTGCGAGAAGAAAACCAACATTGTGCTTCAACACATCAAACCTTATCTTGGCACTTGAAATGCGAGCATTGCTACGACGGTGTTTTGAAAGCCTACAAAGATGGCTGCAGCTAAAGAATCTGCCCGAAAAAGAGTCGCAAATAAAGGTGTGCACGAATTAAATGTAAAAAATAAAATATATACTGTATATAATAATTATCGGTTATCTGTATCATTCTCGAGAAGCAGAAAGTTATATGTATCGGTAATGGCTTGATAAATTATGCATCTCTAGTTTCTCTCTGTAAGAAGGGGAACCGGAGGGTGTGTTCCAACTATCGTGGGATCACACTCCTCAGCCTTCCCGGTAAGATCTATTCAGGTGTATTGGAGAGGAAGTTACGCCGGATATTCGAACCTCGGATTCAGGAGGAACAGTGCGGTTTTCGTCCTGGTCGTGGAACTGTGGACCAGCTCTATACTCTCGGCAGGGTCCTTGAGGGTGCATGGGAGTTTGCCCAACCAGTCTACATGTGCTTTGTGGACTTGGAGAAGGCATTCGACCGTGTCCCTTGGGAAGTCCTGTGGGGAGTGCTCAGAGAGTATGGGGTATCGGACTGTCTGATTGTGGCGGTCCGCTCCCTGTATGATCAGTGTCAGAGCTTGGTCCGCATTGCCGGCAGTAAGTCGGACACGTTTCCAGTGAGGGTTGGACTCCGCCAACTTCATCCATGGCCACTTGGAGAGGACCGCATATGTGGGTAACCCCCCCCCCCCCTCTAGGGGAGACCGAAAGCAATGGATGTCGAGTGGGTTTGACATAATATTGTGAAAGTCCAGTCCATAATGGATCCAACACATCAGCGAAAGTACAGTCCACAGTGGATCCAACACAACCACTTTGTATGTGGTTTTATTCTATAACAATATTTTTAGAATGTGCTACTGGCACCCCTGAATGTGTTGATGAGACAGTGCTATATAGGCTAATGAATGAATAAATAAATAATAAATAATTGAATAATAATAATAATGATGAATAACATATCCAAAACTACCTCACTCGATAAATAAGTTGCTAATGTTATGGTAAATGGTAAATGAGTCGTACTTGTATAGCGCTTTTCTACCTTTTTAAGGAACTCAAAGCGCTTTGACACTATTTTCCACATTCACCCATTCACACACACACATTCACACATTCACACACTGATGGCTGATGTTGTAGCCGGGGGGGTGTTTTATTCATGTATTTGTCCTTAAGGCCTACTGAAATGAATTGTTTTTATTTAAACGGGGATAGCAGATCCATTCTATGTGTCATACTTTCACATTTCGCGATATTGCCATATTTTTGCTGAAAGGATTTAGTAGAGAACGACGATAAAGATTGCAACTTTTGGTATCTGATAAAAAAAAAAGCCTTGCTCCTACCGGAAGTTGCGTGACATAGTCAGTTGATAGCCTCCTCATATTTTGCTATTGTTTTCAATGCAGCTAGAGCGATTCGGACTGAGAAAGCGACGATTACCCCATTAATTTGAGCGAGGATGAAAGATTTGTGGATGAGGAACGTTAGAGTTAAGGACTAGAATGCAGTGCAAGACATATCTTTTTTCGCTCTGACCGTAACTTAGGTACAAGCTGGCTCATTGGATTCCACACTCTCTCCTTTTTCTATTGTGGATCACGGATTTGTATTTTAAACCACCTCGGATACTATATCCTCTTGAAAATGAGAGTCGAGAACGCGATATAGACATTCACAGTGACTTTTATCTCCACGACAATACATCGACGAAACACTTTGGCTACGGAGCTAGCGTGATAGCATCGTGCTTAACTGCATATAGAAACAAAATAAATAAATCCCTGACTGGAAGGATAGACAGAAGATCAACAATACTATTAAACCAGGGACATGTAAATACACGGTTAATGCTTTCCAGCCTGGCGAAGCTTAAAAATGCTGTTGCTACGACGCCATTGAAGCTAACTTAGCTACGGAGCTAACGTGATAGCATCGTGCTTAACTGCATATAGAAACAAAATAAATAAATCCCTGACTGTTAGGATAGACAGAAGATCAACAATACTATTAAACCAGGGACATGTAAATACACGGTTAATGCTTTCCAGCTTGGCGAAGCTTAAAAATGCTGTTGCTAACGACGCCATTGAAGCTAACTTAGTATAACGGGACCTCACAGAGCTATGATAAAAACATTAGCGCTCCACCTACGCCAGCCAGCCCTCATCTGCTCATCAACACCCGTGCTCACCTGCGTTCCAGCGATCGACGGAAGGACGAAGGACTTCGCCACGATCATCCGTGCGGTCGGTGGCTAGCGTCGGCTAGCGCGTAGGCTATCCGAGTCAAAGTCTTCCTGGTTGTGTTGCTGTAGTCCGCCGCTAATACACCGATCCCACCTACAACTTTCTTCTTTGCAGTCTTCATTGTTCATTAAACAAATTGCAAAAGATTCACCAACACAGATGTCCAGAATACTGTGGAATTATGAGATGAAAACAGAGCTATTTTGTATTGTATTCAATGGGGTACCGATACTTCTGTTTCACTGGTTACGTCACGCGCATACGTCATCATCCAAAGACGTTTTCTACCGAAAGTTTAGCGGGAAATTTAAAATTGCACTTTATAAGTTAACCCGGCCGTATTGGCATGTGTTGCAATGTTAAGATTTCATCATTGATGTATAAACTATCAGACTGCGTGGTCGGTAGTAGTGGGTTTCAGTAGGGGAGTAGGCCTTTAATTTTACAGTACAGTAACGGTCCAGCTGCTGTAGCTCCACTCCGAGCCAGTAGGTGACATTGTCATCTTTAGTTGTTGAACACTTCCTGTTAGAAAACGACAAAGAAGCCAACGAGCCAATCAGGTTGAAGCTTACTGAAACCAGTTGCAGCCTGGTCTTTTTTCCTTCCACGTGCATCCGGTGAACGTGAGGAAGGTAACTCGTCTTGGATCTTCTTTCTTTTTATTCGTGTATTATTTGTCGTTTTGGAGCTTATAAAGTTACGATTTTGTCTGCGTGTTTAGTCGACGTGATAGTTTGGGTTTTTTGACGTGCTGTACGTCATGTTCTTCGGCCATAGCTTGAAAGACAGATTTTTGTTTCTCCGGAATAATACGTCAATTGTTATATAACGACTCCTTTAAGATTGTACTCTATTTAGGTAAATACAATATGGCATGTGTAAATAATTGTACACTATGTTAAATGGGTTAATGTGTTTTCCTGCATTTGTGTGTTTAAAAAAGAAGAGTATCCCTATAAATGCCCTAAAATGTTACAAAGAGCGGGCAGTATGGTGTCATATTGTTAAAAGACGCTGTCAGTATTGTCTTTGCTTGCTTTAAAAACATACTTTTTAATTTTGACACTTTCACTAATGTGTGTTTTCTCCCCACAGTATTAACACTGAGGATGTTTTTATCAACGGACAATGGCGGGTGTGTGGAAAAGGACTAAGGTGTCTTCATGTGGTCTTTTAAGCAACCACCGATATTTGTGCAAAAAGGCCATGATGTTTCGTGCCATGGACAGCACGAGAGTGTGCAAGAAACCCCAGCGGAAGCCGATAAATGACAACTTGAAGAGGAAAAGAACAGACAGCCGTTCTGAGCCACAGGACGCCGAAGTGTCCAACCATCAGAAGTGTCAAAATAAAAGCCCTGCCGCGCACGTAACTGAGAGTCCACAGGAAGTCTCTGTGCCGAGGGACACGTGGGAGATGGACAGCGGCTTCTCCGAGTCCAGCGCCAGGAGCTCGCCGAGTCCGACTGCTGTGGTGGCATTGGACTGCGAGATGGTGGGCACGGGACCCCACGGGCGCTTCAACGAGCTTGCCCGCTGCAGCATTCTAAATTACCACGGCGACGTCCTTTTCGATAAGTACGTGAAGCCGTGTCGCCCCGTCACCAACTTCAGGACACGCTGGAGCGGCATCCAGCGACACCATTTAAAAGACGCCATGCCCTTTGCTCAGGCCAAAGAGGAGGTGAGTTGAGGCCGACCGCCATTTTGTCAATGCAAAACACCAGCAAACCTTCCCTGACTTCTTCTATTGTCCAGATCCTGAGCATTCTTGAGGACAAAGTGGTGGTGGGACACGCTGTCTCCAACGACTTTGACGTGTTGGGCATCGTCCATCCAGCTCACATGGTCAGGGACACGGTGACCACGCGTTACCTCGCCTGTTTAGCCGGCTTTCCTCGCCCACGTGGCTCCTCCCTGAAGGTCATGGCCAATAAGCTCCTCAACAGACGCATCCAGGTGAGGACGCTCACACCCAAACACATAATGGAAGTAGTCGGTTAGTGAAATTATTACCCTACCAATTTAAGTCTATTTTTCCCCATGTTTAATCAACAGTATAACTATTTACTTAAACGGTCAATGGTCTGTATTTATGCAATACCCAATGCGCTTCACATTATACGTTACATTCACACACACATTCACACACCGATGGCGAATTTTAACTTAACATTAATTTTGTCTGAAATATTATGACTTATGAGACTTATTTCTTGTGTGTTTGTGTGTGTGTGTATTTTATTTTTCAATATTCTTCCAACTTAAGTCTTTCATATATGCCCTCTTTTTTTGTAATATTTACTTCACCTTTTTTTTGCTTAAAATATTATGGAAATGAGACTTCATCGTAAAATTGATTATACTTTTTGTAGTATTACCTATAAAAGACTTGGATTTTATTATATTAGTTTGTCACAAAATGACTACCGTACTTGCTCCATTCATATTTTTTCTTGTAAAATTTAAAAAAAACATTTAAAGACTATTTTAAATATATATATTAATTTGTGACAATATAACTGTCAATCATTAAATTTGTAATATTAATAAAATATTTTAAAATAATAATTTATTTTATATATAACATATATATGAGACTAAATTGTAATATTGATACTTTTTGTAGTATTAACATAGACTTTGACTATTATATTAGTTTGTCACAATGACTTTATATCATGTTATTTTTTTTCTTGTAATATTAAAAAATCTTTAAAAAGACTCTTTTAAATATATATATATATATATAGTAGTGTGTGACAATATTACTGTCAGTCATTAAATTTGTGATTTATTTTATTTAATATTAATATTTAATTTATTTGTCTCACTGACTTTATATCACATACATTTTTTTTAAAGACAATTTTTAATATACAATTTATATATTAGTTTGTCACATGACTTCATTTCACTTAATTTTTTTCTTGTAATATTAGACACTCTTTTTAAAAAAAAAAAAAAGACCGCTCCGCTCTAAATAAATATTTGATATTTGTCACAATATGACTGTCACTTTCCTTTTTTTCTTGTAATATCAGGAAAACACATTTTTAAATAAGACTTTTTTACATTTAGAATAGTTTGTCAAATGTATTTGGCAAATATATTTTATTTTTGTAAAATTAAGGAGAAAATAAGATTTAATTGTTACAATATTAAGACTTATTTTTTACAAAATTCTCTTTTTTTGTTTAACTCCCAGCTTCTAACCTTTTTTAATCCTTTTTTCTTAAGACATATAGACATAAGCTTACAACTCTTATAGGATTACAGTTTGGTTTCTAAAATCTTATGAATACTTTTTTAGATTTCTATTCCCTGTCTTGATATCAACAATACGACTCTATTCACCTACCTTTTTAACTCTTTTCTTGAACTTTAAGCAAGTGATGATTTCCCAAACTTTTTTTTAAACGCTAAATGTATTTACTTAAAAAAAAATTCAACTTTAGGCCAATTTTAATGTGACACAACTTTTAAACTTATTAAAATAGTAAGACTATTGCAACGCAGCTTTGTTGGCTTCAGCAGTCGCAATCAGTCCAAACGTATACAAGAAGTTTGCGGTTATAGCGCCACCTGTTGCTTCTGCATGTATTGGACATCCTCCTGCGAGTGCGACCGTAATGAATGAGGAAGGCTGAAGATGCACATTTTTCAAATCAATCTGACCACCTAATGGTTCCTGTCATGGCGTCCAGGTGGGGAAGAGAGGCCACTGCTCGGTGGAGGACGCCCGGGCCTCCTTGGACCTTTACAAGCTGGTGGAGGACAAGTGGGAGGGGCATCTGCAGAGCGTACAGAGGGGGGAAGACCACAACCGGCCCAACATGGCCGCTTCCATGGAGGAATTCATGCAGGACCAGTACTGGCCTCAACACCTGACTGCTGACTGCCAGGGGGCGGAGCTTGTTGGAGATGCAGACTAATGACTTTTGAAGCTCAGCGGCAAACGCATAATAAATTATTACTTGACTTGGATATGCGCTCGTTCGGTGCCTCTTTACCTTTGACCTCATCAGGACCAGATGACCGCACACAAACCGGAAGTGTTTTTGTCCACACAGCTGCTAGCAGTCTTCTTGATTGCTCATCTTCAATGCCTTCAATAAAAGACATGTCATCAATACATATATTTTCAATACAATACAATGTCAACAAATGTTGGCAGACATAAAAATGCTCACTTTCTTTGTCAGATTTGTTTACTTCCTTTTCAACTTTTCTTTTTCATTTGTATATTTTCCCCTCATAAAAACAATACTAAAAATACCAACACCCCCTCCTAATGCCACCAAAATTGTAATCTTGCATCTTTTGATTTCATGTAATGACTATTTGGGGAAAAACATGACTTCTCTCCTATATATGAGTTTTTTTGCCTAAAAGATATAAATATCAAGTCACTTGTCCTTTTTTTCAACTTATTAAATATTTTTGTAAACTGATATCTTAAATTGTCTTTGCCCCATTTAATAAAAAATAACCTTCAATATTTTAAAATATATGCAATATTAATGTTTTTGTTGTTGTAATACTAAAAAAAAGTATCTTGCCTTTATTCACTCAATTTTAAGATATTTTAACGCAAATGTAAAATCTTTTTTTTTCCAAAATGTGGCTTCACTATAATAGTTAACCTGTTAGAAAAAAATATTTCATACACATTACAGTCCCTCGCCACATTGTGTTCAAAATATTGCGGCTTCACCACATCGGGGATTGTTAAAAGCATATTCTAAAAATTGGTCTAAAGTATTTTCCAGCAAAAAAAAAGGCTGAATAAAATAAAAAATATATTAATATTACAGTAGTATTGGTCACTAGATTAGAGCAAACCAATCACAGCGCGTCGTTCAGTATGGTAGCCACTGATTGGCTCAGCCTCAGGCAACGTTACCATATTGGATTTAATGAGTGTAAAGGTGACTTTGGGGGTGTTATTTCATAGCTAGATGTATAAAAAATGTATTAAGATCATAAACATTTGTCAAAGCTCCAGCATAACAATATTTGATTTACTTTGTAGAAATTCATTCATCACAGTCATGTCCGGAACCAATTATCAGTAATCAATCAAAGTTTATTTATACAGCCCTAAATCACAAGTGTCTCAAAGGGCTGCACAAGCCACATCGACATCCTCGACTCAGATCCCACATCAGGGCAAGGAAAAACTCAACCCAATGGGATACAATGAGAAACCTTGGACCGCAGCTGAAGCCAGTATAGGCGTAATATGATCAAACTTTCTTGTTCTTGTCAAAAGTCTAGCAGCCACATTTTGTACCAAATGTAATCTTTTAATGCTAGACAAGGAGGCCCGGAAATATGTTACAGTAATCGAGATGAGACGTAACGAACGCATGAATAATGATCTCAGCGTCGCTGGTGGACAAAATGGAACGAATTTTAGTGATATTACGGAGATGAAAGAAGGCCGTTTTAGTAACACTCTTAATGTGTGACTCAAACGAGACGAGTTGGGTCGAAGATAATACCCAGATTCTTTACCGAGTCGCCTTGTGTAATTGTTTGGTTGTCAAATGTTAAGGTGGTATTATTAAATAGGTGTTGTCTAGTAATAAACGAGGGATGACTGTGTTTAACTTAAGTGTAGTAATTTTTAATCTAGCATTTTTACTATATACTCCTTTCACATTTTTAAGTATATGTACTATATGAGTATATAGTACATGTGTAGTATATGAATGTACAGTATTTACCAGACTTGGGCAAATTAAGGCCCGGGGGCCGCGCGTTAAGCTTTTCAATCTGGCCCGCCGGACCTTCCCAAATATTTGTTTTAGATCTTTAAGATGGAAACTAGCTGCCATTATGATGTTTAAATTACTGTACGTCTTGAACTATGCAAAGTATTTCAATGGTTGGAATCTGTGCTTTTGCATGATTGATTGAAACTTTTATTAGTGGATTGCACAGTCCCTCCCCCCCTGATTGTAAATAATATAAATAATTCAATGTGATTATCTTATGTGATGACTGTATTATGATGATAGTATATATGATAGTATATATCTGTATCATGAATCAATTTAAGTGGACCCCGACTTAAACAAGTTGAAAAACTTATTCGGGTGTTACCATTTAGTGGTCAATTGTACGGAATATGTACTTCACTGTGCAACCTACTAATAAAAGTCTCAATCAATCACTCAAAAGTACATATTCCGTACAATTGACCACTAAATGGCAACACCCGTGACCCGAATACGTTTTTCAACTTGTTTAAGTCGGGGTCCTTGTTAATCAATTCATGGTAAACTAGTTACTATGGTAATCTAAGTGATGAGCACCAAGCAGTGTGGGTGGGGAGCGTTTCCACAGAGTGTTTCCAGAGCGGCCAGCCTGAAATGCGGTTGTCGGGGACAGACGCTGAAGGAGATTTTTACAACAAAGTTCTAAAGCTTAGTGATATATCAGATGTATCAGATTGTAGGTGTTTTTTTTTTTATCCTTCCCATTCATATATCGCTGTGTTTTGTTGCATTTTTGTTGCGTTTCGCTTGATTGTAAAATATGTCCATTGGGGGGGTGTGACATTCATATGTTGTCAATATTCAGTGTTTTATCATTCATAGTTACTATTGTAAATCCCACATTCTTTATTTTCATGTACATCCTCATTCAGTAAAAACAATGTAAAATTCCAATCCGTTTTTTCAGGTCGTCTGTCATAACGTTTTTAGCATTAGTGTTCCTAAAAATCAGATGTACCGCACCCCAGACACAATTTTTTCTCTAAAGTTGGCCCCCAGAGTCAAAATAATTGCTCAGGCCTGTTATATACAGTTTGTCTTACTGTCGAATGGAAGTTTTATTAATCATATACTCTGTTTTGTGGGGTGTTGGTCTGACCTTTGACCCCTTTAACCAGAACACAGGGGTGTCATTGTTCCTAGGATCCGCACAACTTAACCACATAACTCGCTTTCTTTCTTGAGCAGATTTGTCAGATTATTTCTGCGCCGCCTGCCTGTGTGCTCGCCAGCTATCAGCACGGGAGGGTGGGTGCTAACGAGCTAAACTGACTCGCTTTTTTTTCAGCTGTGAAAATATTGAAGAGATGTCTCATCTCTGCTCATCTTTCATATCTCATTCAAAGGTCAAAGAACAAACCACCAGACAAGGGTCAAAGGTCACCACACTGTTCAACGGCCGAAGTGAAAGGTCAGATGGGTGATATCTTTTTTTTTTCAAATAAAAAAAAAACCAAATATAGTTGGTCATACACATGATGCATGCAGGCTCTGGAATTCAATACTGGGAAAAATAGCAATAATTTAAAAAATGAATCAATTTACGTGCACATTGATACATTTTGTCTAATTAAAATTAGTTTAAATGGTTATTTTACGAAATACTGCTAATTGGATTAAAACTCGTTGACGAAAAGCTGCGTCACATTAATTATTAGCAATATCATAATATCACAAAATAAATAAACGTAAGAGACTGTGGAATAAAAGCCTATAATATTTGCATTAATAAGAAATACACATTAAATAAAAATATTTTACTACTAACAGTACCATTATTTGACTACTATCATAGGTTAAAACAAATAGAGCCAAATTGATGGAAATCTGCATCACAATAATTACCATGAACAGAAATATAATGTATTTCTTATTTAAAAAAACGTTGACACTATTATAATTATTTGGTGCAATTTAGTACTTCAGAACTATTTCAGTTATTCATTAGTACAAATTAACATATGTCATCTAATTGTATCAGTTGTATTAGCTGAGATAGGCTCCAGCACCCCCCGCAACCCCAAAAGGTACAAGCGGTAGAAAATGGATGGATAATATGATTTTTATGTTAAATAAAAAAATTAAATACACCAACTAAACCAGTGGTACGTGTACTAAAAGGAAACACTTGATTGAAGTACATTATTTTATTTTCCTATATTCAAACTGTGTGTAGTGTTAAAGTGGCCAAACATTATAAATATACTTGTTAAATAAAACCTCTGCCTTGTTTTTAATGCATACTTCGGCCTACTACGCTACTGTACTTTAATGTTGGTCATTATTGTGGTACTTGGAGAGCCATTTTTTACAGAGGTGGTACTTGGTGGGAAAAGTTTGAGAACCACGTCATTTCATAACTAATATCTTGTAATATTTTTAAAGGCAGTTTTAATATGTTTTTAATAGCACCAATCATGTACTGTGTATATTGCATAGACTTTCTCAATACATTATTACTTTAAGTCACTAGTTAAACGTGCAAATTGATTATAAGTTGACATGCACTTTTACTAATGAGCCCTGTGGCCCCGCCCCTTCCACCAGCACATGTGCGCACGTTGCATATCACAGTTGTAAATCTTTGAGGAATGCCATCAAATCCCAAACAAGCAGCTCTTACCTAAAGGGTACCAACCCCCCCACCCCCACTCAACATCATTACATCACGACCTCTGCTTTAGCCCCGCCCCTTGCATCACAACCTCTCATGCAGACAGAAAATGGGGGGGAAAGAAAATACAATAATCTGTTGTGACGACATTAATCCCTGCACTACAAAAAGCTTGGTGCCGCTGGTCCTGCACACGGGCGCCCCACACTTTGCCGCCAGCGACTTGACGTCTCACACAGGTAGGCGTCTTTGGACCCTCACAAAGCCCCCTTCGTGCCGGTATTTTAGGTGCTAGACATGTGTTGGAACGCTAATATGGCAGAGCTGTATTTCACTGATTGTGTCGGGAGGGCGCCACCTGTGTCTAATTGTGTGTAGTACGCACTACTGGAATTAGTGACCATGAGCATGAGTCAGTAGTCTATTATTATGATTAACTATGCGCCTATTTGACCATAAATAAGCAGCTAAACATTGTTTGATTCGACTTGATAAAAACTGGCTTGTGTCCCATTTTGGGTCCTGACCCACAGTTTGGGGAACCATGCCTTTTTTGAAAAAATACATGATGCAAGCAAAAATGTATTTTTGCACTAATAATTCAACTCAAATATGCTTGTTATATAAACCATTTTAAGTGGGATTTAAATGAATTATTTCAATAGAAAACCCCTTTTTGTGGTGTTATATAATATAATCTTTAATCATGTAAATATTCATATAAAAAGTCACAGTTAAATCACAAAACAGTGTTAGAAAAACCCCTCAAAACAATCAAAAGCATATTTTAGTGTATTTAATCTTTTTAACTGTTTTTTTTAATGTATTGTATTTTAAGTTTTGCATTGGTGTTTTTAATAATTTTATGAATTGATTCCTTTAATCATGTAAATATTAATCATGTAAATAGTCATGTAAAAAGTCACAGTTAAATCACAAAACAGTGTTAGAAAAACTCCTCTCAAAAGAATCAAAAGCATATTTTAGTGTATTTAATCTTTTTAACTGTTTTTTTTAATGCATTGTATTTTAAGTTTTGCATTGGTGTTTTTAATAATTTTATGAATTGATTCCTTTAATCATCAAATTGCATTAAATAAAAATGGAATTAATATATTTTACTTCTTAAATTTTTTTGTCTGTAATATGTGTCCGTAATAATATACTGTGCACACTGCAAATGTATTTGATTCAAATTTGCTTTAAAATCGATTTAATTATTACAAATACGTTATTTTTTTAATTAGTAATTTCTAATAATAGTTGACTGGTTTCATTAATTTGGTTCTATTAAAAAAGTAAAATCAGTAATATTTCTTAAAGTACAATATATATTTTTTCATTATATACACACACGTAAGTGTATGCGTAATATTTTTAAATTTAAAAATATTTTTAAATTATATTTTTACAATTAAAAATATTGTTTTAATTTATTAATCAAAATTGTACATATATATATTTGTATTTTATTTACACATTTGTTTATTGAATTTTTTGACATATACAGTTGCCAGAAATATAATTAAATACATGTCAAATCTTCTCCCTCCGCCCCCAAAACAAGTAACCCACAAAAAATACATACAATTTTATATATTTTTAATAGGGCTGTCAAAATTAACATGTTAACTCATGTGATTATATACAAAAAGAATATTGCATTTATCATGAACGCACTTGGATTAATCATGCAATTTATCCATCCATCTTCTTCTGCTTATGCGAGGTCGGGTCGCGGGGGCAGCAGCCTAAGCAGGGAAGCCCAGACTTGCATTTTTTTAATGCATACAAAAATGAATAAACAAAAAAAAATACAGCTTGAAAGATCATTAGATAAAAGTTTTACCAAGGTTTTTGTAAATAAATGGCATGCAATCAAGTAAAAGGTGACATTCTGACAATAACATTGCATTTGTGTAAAAAAATATACAGGTGTTTTCCAAAGAAATTTTTAATTATGCAAGCAAGGATCCACCAGTGATTTATCATGATTAATCCAAATTCCAAAATGTGATCAATCTGATGAAACAAATCATTAGACATCCCTATTTTAAAAAAATATATATATTATTGCTTTTTTATGTTTTTATTTCAAATCAAAATTGTGTTTTTTGCCAATAGAATGCAGGAGAGTAAACCTTCCGTAGGCAACATTCAGGTTATCTGTTGTTGTTTTTTGGTTTAATCAGGTTTACATCACGCTGCTTATGAAAGAGTCGGGCTTAAATCTCTTGATAGATGATGCAGGAGCCATCCGCAGCTAAATTTAGCGTCACCAGGGAGGCACCCCAGTCACGGCAAAATGAGGTGGGATTATTGTGTCTGCTGTTAGTTTGAAACACTTTTGCTTTCTCCCTCCAGATCGTCCTGACCCACGCGTGAAGAGCAGCAGACATGGCTGTCGTCGTGAGTATCTTCTCCTCGCGCTACAAAGCGCCATTGTGAGGATGCGGCCTTTGGAGCTCTCGCTGTGCATTTTGGGCTTTACTGGACTCATGTGAGGCAGATTAGACCAACACTGAGGCCTTATTGATTCCTGCGGATTAGGATTCTTTTTTTTTTTTTTAGAGAAAGAAATGCACAATCAAGTCTTGTGAGCGACTTATAGTGACTCATGTGGGCTTTTGTGTCGCGCAACGTGTGTCCTGCTAGCATGGTCACGTTTGCAGCCTCCTTATAGTCACTTGTATTTTACAGCGGCAATATTTATGGTGATTATTGCACTGCAAAAAGTCAGTGTTCAAAAATAAGAAAAAACAAAACAAAAATTAGGGGTATTTTATTTGAACTAAGCAAAATTATCTGCCAATACAACGAGAAAATTCGGCTTGTCAAGACTTTCCAAAACAAGTAAAATTAGCTAACCTCAATGAACCCAAAAATACCTTAAATAAGTATATTCTCAATAATAACAAGTGCACTTTTCTTGGTAGGAAAAAAAAGGAGACATTTTTGCTCAATATGTTGAAAAATATTCTTAAATTAAGTAAATGCCAGTGCCATTATCTTGACATAATGATATGCACTCGGCATCATGATTTTTTTTTTTCATGCTTGAAGTAAGAAATTATTACTTTAAAAAAGTAGTTTTATACTTGTGAGTGTTGATGACACAGCTTTGCAACACTTGATATTCTAGTTTCAAGCATGTTTTACTCAATATAGGTCATAAAGTCTCAGCAACAAGCGGCAACAACTTACTGAGATCATTTAGGACCAAAACCCTTAAAACAGTAAAACACTCTAACATAAAATCTGCTTAGTGAGAAGAATTATCTTATCAGATAGAAAATAAGCAAATATCACCCTTATTTGAGATATTTAATCTTACTTAGATTTCAGTTTTTGCAGTGTGGCAATACCGCATTCCAAAAAAATCAAACAAAACCATCATGGTGCACCACGTCAACTGGCTAAGCATCCGCACAAATGTGTTTTGCTTTTTATTTGGCTTTTTTGTGGGTGAATCCACCACAAAAAGAATAGTATACCATTCAGGGTAAATAGGATACATGTGATGATAACGTCCATTAAAGACTATTTAACATACAAGTACGTGTTTCCGCCTCTAAAAGTTCTCTATGCAAATGTTGGCCTTTTTTGGGGGCTTTTTTGTGTGATGCTTCCACAGAAGTGGACAAATGTGATGATAACTGTCAGGTTCAAACACTGATGACATCTATTAAACAAGACAAGAAGCAAGGAATTAGAGACAGAATTCAATTTGGCTCAATTGAGGATAAACGTCTGGACTGTACTCTTTGCACAGAGCCACCACGCGCTGACGAAAGATTGTACGCCTCTTTTATTTGGACTTTCCCTGATTACATGGCAACAGCTGTTTCTAAAGGGACGGGGGTCGTAAACAGCCATCACCTTTGGTTACAAAACAGTTCAAAGAAAAGGTGCCTGGAGGTGGGGTCAGGCCCTGCCTCCTCTCCGCTTTGTAGATCTCGGGTCAAGACAAAATCTTCCTGTGGATTACAATACATCAAAGAAACCCGACACCTTCATGTCGCTTCCCATCCTACGCAGTGGAGTTTTACAAGCCTTTTGCTTGGTAGGATCAAAGACAGCTTTTGTCCTCTCGCCTGGAACTCATGGCAACACAAAGTTTTGTGATAACTTAGATACAATTATTCTGACAATAACCACAGAGGAAAATACCATATCTTCCTTTTATCCTAGAATGCCTGAGAGGTACAATTGAACATACTTGTTTTCTTTAACACTAAAAACAATTAATGTATCAAAACATCAAAGATTTTTTAACGTAGTTGATTTTAATAACAAGGACACATGTGATGATAACCATAGAACCAAAAATGGATAGTCCGGCACATCAGTACAATGTCACATCCGAATCGCGATTCTTATTCATACCAATTTTAAATATATTAATAATTTTAAAAAATGTATCCAAAAAATATAAATTTTTAATTATATTAATTATATTTTTTGATAAGAATACATTTAAAAAAACATGTTTTTAGGCCACCTACATGCAACCTGTTTTGAGAAAATTTAATTATAACTATTATACCAAATAACTGGTTCGAATTGAGAATCGATTCTGAAACGAATCGTCACTCCAGGAATCGGAATCGGATCGAATCGTTAGGTGCCCAAAGATTCACAGCCTTTATGTCAACAATTCTAACACTACAAATGTCCCAGAATCCCTGAGAGGTACAATATAGCTTAGGGGAGAGTGGGGTAAGACGAGTCAGTGGGTAGGTCTACCCGCCGCTTGTATCTCGGTAACTGTGCACATGATTTGTCAGAGGACCATACCTTTAGGAACCATTTCTGTGATGCAGAGAAGAATATGGCCGAAGAGATAAGTATGTTTTTACACACAAAACTTGTTTTTAGCTTGTCAAAGTAAATTCTGTGCATATCAGGTAAAATGACTGTTAGGCCAAAGCAAATGTATCCAGTTCTAAAATGATATATTATACATGTCGGTATTTGTTAATGTATAAAACCATGCGAATCACTTCAATAGGTATTAACCTAAATTTCTAAACTAGCCACACGTGTACGTTTCATCGCGAAATTTGGTCAACCATTTGTAAGTAGATATTGTGCATAAAGATATTTAGTTTGTTTTGTATTGAAATTTCTGACTTTGTGATGTATTTTGTATTTGTGGTCTTGTTTTTGTCAAAGAGTAACACTGGGCGATCAGAGCTCCTTAAATACATGTAGTGCTGAATTTGACCAGAAGAGGGCTATAATGCTACATTGTGATGAGTCGCATACATGTACATTGTGTGCAGTGTTTGATGTACTGTAGATGTTGTTTATTTTCCATAAACATACGTAGTTTTGTGAATGTATGAACACTAAACCTTCTATTTTATTTATGTAAAATATACAGTTGACATAATGTCAAATACACAATGGATGCTATACTTTTGTAATGTTTATTTTATGTTTATATTTTCAGTCTTACAAACCGAAATGAAGGAAGAAGTTTATAGAAATAAAACTGAGGAAATAATATAATTCAAAAGAAGGAACATCAATCCCCAACATAAATTCTGGAGCTTCTGTTTCTTCATGCTGTTAACTATCTGTCGAGCTGCACACGCTCGAAATGAGTAGCGGGGGCAGACTAGTGCATTTATTGACCGTGCAGTGTGGAAGCTGGTATGTTTACTTTGTAATTAAGTAAACTAAGTCTCAGGAATATAACCTACGGAGGCACTTGACAATAAATCTGTATCCCGGCCCTCGAACCCTTGGACTCTTGAAACTGCGGCCCTCTTCATTATATAGTTGAATAGCCCTGTTATATGTTAACGTTGTAGAAAAGGTATCGTGCTGAGAACCTACAAAGTGTAAAGACAAATATTCACATCCAACCCTGCTGGACCAACTGAAATGACACCCTCACCAAAAATCTGCAGCCCAGAAAACAAACTTGTGGAGAGAAGAATCCTGACAGTTGGAATATTGAATAGTGTTCAATGGTTTTCTAACTAGTGGTTCAGAACTCAGTACCTGTCCATGCACTAACTCTCGAATAGTTCAGCTCTAAATAAGCATTCTACAACCCATGAAAAACACCTTAATCCGATCGTGCTCGGTTTTTTAAAAGTCGGACTAACACACCTGGATTATGCGATTGGAGACCAGATCTCTCGAGAGGGTGTCAAGCCTGAAGGGACCCTTCGTATCACACATGCGATCAAAGAACATTTAGCGTACATGTGTAAGCCGCATGGTTTAGTCCCTGTTTCTTGCTCAGCCCGGGACTCGAACTCGGGTCGTGGTTCATAAGAGACCAGCGTGCTAGCTACCGAGCTAAAAACCATTAGTGCTTTTAAGGTTGTCCGGGAGTTAGGTTTACCAACGTACACACTGGCTGGCCTCCGTTACAGATGGACTCGCAAACATCGCAAATATGCGTGTTTCGTCAAGAGCAACACATGCTTTAATGTCGGACTCAAGGAGTTCCCAATTGGACTAGAAAAAGTTGCTCGATTTGTTGATAGTCGCTTTTTTTGAAAAATAAGTATCTGAATATGCACTAAATCTAGCACCAAAGTCGCTAAGTGGGCAACACGTATGCCTCCTGCTATGTCTTCTTACTCCAGAGAAAGTCCAGGTGCCTATGAGGTGTTAAAAAGTGGACCCATACAGCCACCTGCTGTACAGAGTTGTAACGACAAGCCACACCCAGACAGTCCCATTATAATGTGTTTATAAGCAAAGGTGAACAAGTAAGGGAGAATCTAATTGTGGCGGTCCAAACAAAATTGACGCTTCCCGCCACAATTATATGGATGTACGGGAAATAATTTAGCGAGGTGCTTATGTTGCCCCCTACGTCCTCAGAGTGGAACTTACCGCATGGTGTCGGAGGAGGAGCAGGCTCTCCGGGCCAAGCTGGAGCGCCTCACCGTCAAGGACCACGGTCCAGTGTTCGGACCCAGCCCCAGCCTGCCAGACCACACCCGGCAGAAGGTCCAGTCGAAAAGGCCAAACCCCTTTTTGTTACTTCGAAGCAACGCTCACGCGTCTCAAATGTCTCCCGGCAGGCTAAAGACGAGCTGAACGAGACGGACGAGAAGCGCGTGTCGGCGGTGAAGGAGCTGCGAGACATCATGAAGGAGAAGGCGGACGCAGGGGACGAGCTGGCCAAGGGGGTGCAGGACACTTTTGGGGAGAAACCCGACAGCATGCTGGTCCGCTTTATCCGGGCCAGGAAGTACGACGTGCCCAGAGCCTATGATCTCTTGAAGGGTACGTCCTCCAATCACATAGAGGGAGGTACTGCACCCTCTGGACCAATCACCTGTCAATCAGACAACCTTGACTGGGTTAGCCTAATGTATATGTTTTTTTTAAATAGAGACAATTCGATGTATGTGTTTTCGTAAACAACAAAATGTAACCCTGAAAATGATTAAACGTACATATTTTCGCAAGCGGCCACAAAAAGACGATTAAACGTACATACTTAATAGAATACAATTTGATGTGTGTTTTTCGTAAATATCAGAAACAATTTAAAGTACATGTTTTTGTAAACGACAAAGACAATTTAACACGTAAGATGATTAAATGTACATATTTTCGCAAGCGGCCAAGACGATTTAACGTACATACTTAATAGAACGTATATTTTTCGTAAATATCAGAAACAAGTGAACGTACGTTTTTTTGTAAACACCAAAGACAATTTAACACGTAAAATGATTAAACGTACATTTTTTCGTAAGCAGCCGAGGCGATTTAACGTACATACTTTTAAAGAACATAAAAGACAATTTAATGAATATTTTTTGTAAATACCAGAAAAAGATTAACAAAAGTGATTTCGTAAACACCAAATGCAATTTTAACGCATAAGATGATTAAATGTACATATTTTCGTAAGTGGCCAAGACGATTTAACGTACATACTTTCATAAACATAGAAAACAATTTAACGTATATGTATTTTGTAAAGACCAGAAACAATTTAACGTACATGTTTTCAGAAACAACAAAAACAAGTTAACACGTAAGGTGATGAAAAGTAAATTTTTTAATTTGCAGCTAAGACTATTTAAAGTACATACTTTCATAAACATTGAAGACAATTTAATGTATGTTTTTTGTATATGTAAATAAATGATAAATGGGTTATACTTGTATAGCGCTTTTCTACCTTCAAGGTACTCAAAGCGCTTTGACAGTATTTCCACATTCACCCATTCACACACACATTCACACACTGATGGCGGGAGCTGCCATGCAAGGCGCTACCAGCACCCATCAGGAGCAAGGGTGAAGTGTCTTGCCCAAGGACACAACAGACGTGACTAGGATGGTAGAAGGTGGGGATTGAACCCCAGTAACCAGCAACCCTCCGATTGCTGGCACGGCCACTCTACCATCTTCGCCACGCCGCCCCTATGTCAGAAACTATTTAACGTACGTGTTTCAACACGTAAGATCATTAAATGCACATATATCCGTAAGCGGCTAAGATGATTTATCGTACATACTTTCAAGAACAAAGATGACAATTTAAAGTTTGTTTGGCATACATATCAAAATCTATTTAATATACGTCTTTTCCTAAACAACAAAGACAATTTAACACGTAAAATGTGCCTATTTTTGTAAGCTTCCAAAATGATTTAACGTACATACTTTCATAAACATCGAAGACAATTTAACATATATTTTATTTTGTAAATGTCAGAAACAATTTAACGTACGTGTTTTTGTAAACGCCAAAGACAATTTAACTTGTAAAATGATTAAATGTGCATATTTTGTTAAGCGGTAAAGGCAATTTAACATACATACTTTCGTAAACATTGAAGACAATTTAATGTAGGATTTTTTTGTAAATGTCAGAAACAATTTAACATATGTTTTTCGTAAACAACAAAGACAATTTACCACAGAAGATTAAATGTACATATTTCTGCAAGCGACCAAGACAATTTAATGTACATAAATTCATAAATATAGATTTATTTAATGTGTATGTTTTTCGTAAATATCAGCAACAATTTAACGTACATGTTTTCGTACACACCAAAGACAACTCAACACGTAAGGTGATGAAAAGTACATATTTTCGTAAGCAGTTAAAACAATTTAGAGTACGTACTTTCATAAAGATTGAAGCCAATTTAACGTATATGTTTTTCGTAAATTTCAGAAACAATTGAACATACTTTTTTCGTAAACATCTAAAACACTTATACTTACGTGCTTTCATTAGCATTGTAGGCAATTTAACACACTTGTCTTCGTAAACATCCAAGACGTTTCAACATACATGCTTTCAGAAACATGGAAGATTGTGTTTTCCTAAACATGGCAGACAATTTAACGTACATGTTTTCGTAAAGATAAAAGACCATTTTTACACATATTTGTTTTCTTAAACAATAAAAACAGTTGAACTCATGTTTTTCGTGAACACTGAAGGCAATTTACAGTATTTATTTTAATTCTGAAATGTTCTTGTTTTCAAGTTAACATATGTGTTTTTGTGAACCAAACTATTTTTTTTTTGCACATACTTGTTTTTTCAAAACAATATAAATAATGTAACATCCTTTTTTTGTGAATATTGAGGGCAATTAAACGCACATGTTCTCATAAAAAACCTCCAAGTCTATTTAACATACTCGTTTTCGTTATAAAAACGTATTGTTTTCACTTTAACGTCGTAAACATAAAATACAATTTTACACCTACTTGTTTTCTTAAACAATAAAAAAAATTACGTACTTTTTTTCGTGAACATTCAAGACATTTTAACATTCATGTTATTAAATTCCCTTTTTTTAAATCTAGCCCAAGTGTTTTTAATGTGCGGTTGTGAGAAGGTCACCTTGTGTCCTTCCAAAGGTTACGTGCGCTTCAGGAAGGAGTACCCCGAGCTCTTCGAGAACTTGACTCCAGAGGCCGTACGCAGCACCATCGAGGCCGGCTACCCCGGCATCCTGCAGAGCCGAGACAAGTACGGCCGCGTGGTTCTGCTCTTCAACATCGAGAACTGGGACTACGAGGAGATCACCTTCGACGAGGTGCCGGGACACGTCCGTACGTTCAAACTCGATCCACGCGAACCATCTTCAAGACCTTTTTGCTTCTTTGTAGATTCTGCGGGCCTACTGTGTCATCCTGGAGAAACTTCTGGAGAACGAGGAGACTCAGATCAATGGCTTCTGCATCATTGAGAACTTCAAGGGCTTCACCATGCAGCAGGCGTCCGGCATCAAACCCACGGAGCTCAAGAAGATGGTGGACATGCTGCAGGTTTGCATGCAATTAAAAAAATCTAAAAGAATATACAGTTATGTATTAAATAACGATTTAAAAAAAGTAAATCATGTTTTTTTTCTAGTATCTACAATTACGTTTGCTCATAATTACAATTAAAATGAACTGCTTTTATTTTGTAATTTTCTAAATTTTGCTGTTAGGCCCACAGCAATCACATTTAAATGTGGGAAAATGTTTTGAAAATATTACAGCATTAGTTCAGATTTTTTTATTTATTTTGTAAAATTGTACAATTTTGTAAATTGTAAAATTAGTCCATATCTGTTAGAAAAATGTGCAATTGCCTGTGCTCACAAGTACCATTAACAACTTTATTTTTTTTAAAATTACATTTAATTATTAGTATGGAGTTTTGAGGGTTTTGGGAAAATGCTAAAAAAAAAAGGTTGATAAGGTATAAGCTGGTATTTTAAGATAACACACTGTCAATAAAATGTTGTAAAAATATTCAAAAATCATGTCCATTTTTAAACATATATATATAAAAAATGATGCTTTAATGTTATTGTGCTAAATTATGTTTAGTATGATTATTTTTCTGTGACCAATACACCTAATATTTATATACCGGTAACAATAAATTGTAATTAGCAGTGTGCAAAACAAAACTTCTTCATACTAAGTCAGGACGGCAAATTCACAACAACTCACGATTTGGTTTCGATTCTTAGGGTGACGATTCGATTCAGAATTGATTCTCAATTCAAACTGATTTTCGCAATTTGTAATTTGGTATAGAAATGATAATATTAGCCTTTCAAAACAGGTCACAGGTTACAAGCTCCTCTTGACTGCTGATGTGTAAGCACAGCGAGTAAGTGCGGAGATGGCCAAAAAACATATTTTTTAAAAAAGTTTCTTAAAATTTTTTTCGGATCGAAATAAATACAAATCGCGATTCAGTTTTTTTTATTTTTTGGTTCTCTTTTTGGGGGGTGGGTTTCATGTATGTATGTATGTGTATGTTTGTATACATATATGCGTGACCTTGGTTTTATTTATTTTTCATAACACTTAACTGTATTTGTGTATGTTGTGTATATATATCCTTTTTTTTTTCTTCCACTAATTGTTAAGATTAGTCTTATTGAAATGTGTCTTGTTGTTGTCTCCTTCCCCCTGTTTTTTGTGGTGTTTTGTGGGCATTTGCATTCAATGTATACTGCTGTATACCATATTTTTCGGAGTATAAGTCGCTCCGGAGTATAAGTCGCACCGGACGAAAATGCATAATAAAGAAGGAGAAAAACATATATAACTATAACATATATAACATGCTATACGTTTACCAAACAATCTGTCACTCCTAATCGCTAAATCCCATGGAATCTTATACGTCTAGAGGAGGGGGGGGGGGTTACCCACATATGCGGTCTTCTCCAAGGTTTCTCATAGTCATTCACATTGACGTCCCACTGGGGTGAGTTTTCCTTGCCCGTATGTGGGCTCTGTACCGAGGATGTCGTTGTGGCTTGTACAGCCCTTTGAGACACTTGTGATTTAGGGCTATATAAATAAACCACACATGCCTGTGTGGAGTTTGCATGTTCTCCCCGTGACTGCGTGGGTTCCCTCCGGGTACTCCGGCTTCCTCCCACCTCCAAAGACATGCACCTGGGGATAGGTTGATTGGCAACACTAAATTGGCCCTAGTGTGTGAATGGGAGTGTGAATGTTGTCTGTCTATCTGTGTTGGCCCTGCGATGAGGTGGCGACTTGTCCAGGGTGTACCCCGCCTTCTGCCCGATTGTAGCTGAGATAGGCTCCAGCGCCCCCCGCGACCCCAAAGGGAATAAGCGGTAGAAAATGGATGGATGGATGGATGATTGATTGATAGTCTCTTACGTGAATGAGCTAAATAATATTATTTGATATTTTACGGTAATGTGTTAATAATTTCACACATAAGTCGCTCCTGAGTATAAGTCGCACCCCCGGCCAAACTATGAAAAAAACTGCTACTTATAGTCCGAAAAGTACGGTATGCGTTGTAAAAATTGAAAATCCTAAATAAATTAAATGAATAAATGAAGAAATCGCGATTCAGATATGAATCGATTTTCTTGAGCATCGCTGATTTTAACATTTTGTAGCGCAAGCACGATACTAAACATATTGTCAAATGAACGCTTCTCTGATGGTGTTTACGCCTTCTGTCCCACCAGGACTCGTTCCCGGCTCGTTTCAAAGCGGTGCACTTCATCCACCAGCCGTGGTACTTCACCACCACCTACAACGTGGTCAAGCCCCTCATGAAGAGCAAGCTGTTGGAGAGGGTAAAGTCCCACTGAGCGCGTGCACTGACGTCCCCGCACTAACCCACCCCCGTCCTCTCTCCCGCAGGTCTTTGTGCACGGGGACGAGCTGGAAAACTACTACAAGGAGTTCGACGCCGACATTCTTCCCTCAGAGTTTGACGGAAAGGCGGCCAAATACGACGGCAAAGCCACGGCGGCCAAGCTGTTCGACTAAACGCTTCTTTTTGTTCAGAGTCCCATTAAAACTCCATAGACTGCTGAGAGTGTGAGCGAGGATGACTTCTTTTTCTTCTTTTTTTTTTGGGGGGGGGGGGGTCCTGACAAAGACTTAAGCGCCTTTTGACTAACTGGACCTTGTATTGTACCAACACTGCGTTGAGGCCACTTTATCAGTTAACGGGTGTCCAAAGAGTGGCACAGGGACCATTCACAGTCCGCACCCTGATCTTTATTGGCCTGTGCCATCAGCGACACAAAAACGAAAGCATAACCCTCACCCGAAAACATCAGGAAGCATAATTTGGGTCAAAATACCACACAAATCTGTGGTATGCAGGTTCCATCTAGTTGTAGGCCAAATAATCCCCTAATTAAGTGTTACTGTTCAAACTGTGTGTAATGTTACAGTGGCCAAAAATATTAAATACACTTGTTAAATAAAACCTCTGCCCTGTTTTTAATGAATACCTAGGCCTACTATGCTACTGTTGGTCATTAAAAGTGTTTTCTGAAGTGGTACTTTTTGAGAACCACCGGCTTAGAGCATGTTGACATACTTTAATTGGTTTGAGCCGGCTCAATAAGCTTTAAGGTTAAGTTTGGACCCCCTCCATTCTAGTTCTGGCATTTTAAGGAGCCTGATTTGCATGACCACAAAAAAATTGGACCACTGGCCAAGTTTTCGCTACTTCCGTGGTTTAGCTTAGAACACGTGCCTCGCACTCGCAAGTATATGAGAATTCAATATGGATCAATTTGAACAAATCTTTGGTTATTTTTTATGACTATTAAATAAATAAAGTCTGTGGTATTCCCAAGGACCACTAGATTAAGCGCGTGTACTAATAGTGATACAAAAATCCATCCATCCATCCATTTTCTACCGCTTATCCCTTTCGGGGTCGCGGGGGGTGCTGGAGCCTATCTCAGCTACAATCGGGCGGAAAGCGGGGTACACCCTGGACAAGTCACCACCTAAAAATCAGTAATTTATAATATCATCCATTCCTTTATCATCAATAAATGTCATATTTGGTCTTGGGCTTTTTCTGGACCCCTTAAGACCACCTACCCCCTCTATACAGTCTATTATTTTGTGGTGAAAGTGTTCAATAAGTGCCTGCTTGTGTCTGTTCTTCTACAGTTCTTCACTGCAATACTCTCAATATTACAGTTACCCATTGTGCTACCTGTTGTACAATAAAATGTACCTGTTAAAAAAAACCAAACAAGATGTTGCTTTTACCCGATTGGTCCAAATCGCACCGGAAACGCAGACTGGCCAATCACATAGCAGCATAACACAGACCCCGCCTATATATTAATGGCGGTCGATTCAGTTCAATATTATTGAAATTATTGCTATTTCAAAATGGTTTAACTGTGTCCTCTACAAGTGACAGGCCTAAACAAGATAAGTTGGAGATAAACATTGTCATTGTTTAAACAAAAAAAAAAAATACGACGCAGGGTTACGAATGTTACTTACGCAAGCTCTGGGAAGCTGGATAAAGTCCCTCAAGGATAAAACTTCAGCTCAAAGGTAAGCAATACGACTGTAAAATGTTAAATAAAGTCTTGTTTTGGTAAACCTGTGGAGCTAATCGCTAACGGAAAAAATAGCTCGAACGTTAACTATACTGTGACTTAAACTGGATTTGTGACGTTCGCGAACGAGTCGAGTATTTTGAACGACTCTTATAAGTGAACGATGGGCATCAGTTCCCAGTTTTGAGCCGTACGTTTGGGAGCCGGTTTTTAAGCACATGCAAATTTAGCGTCGGCTATATTGCCCACTCTGCACTTGCCTGCCACCCGACCGGCAACTGGACTAGAAAATGAGTCTGACTTGAAGGAAAATTAACAGAATGGTTATGGTGTCAGTTTATTTCGAACATGCATAAAGTGTGATGCATTGCACGTTTGGATGAACCCTTAAAAAAAAAAGTATTTTAATGTATGTATATATATATATATATATATATATATATATATATATATATATATATATATATATATATATATATATATATATATATATATATATATGTGTATTTATATATATATTTTTTAAAGTATGTATTTTTTACTTTTTTTAAATTGATTTATTTTATTTTAGTTTAAGTGTACACACACCAGGTATGGTAGTATAATTTTGTACTCACATTTTATTAGGTCCTAATTTTTACTGTAGTCTTATTTATACATTTTATATCCATCAATGCATTTTAATCTTTCTTATTGGGTATGTTTTCTTTATTATTAAAATCCTACACATTGTTTAGGTGAGGGAAAATTCACACTGGTGATGTCACTGTCCAAGCATTTATAATATATATAATATTATTATATATATTGGATATATGGCATATGGAATGTTTACAATGAAAACAACAAAAATACAATTATAGCCAATATTTCGTATTAAAAATAATTCCCACCAATTTAATATTTGTAAAATAAATGATTATGTTCTACATCCTATCATATAACAAATATGCATGATTGGTCCTTGTTTAAAATTGTTTATTTGTGTAAAGTACATTATTCTCATCTACAGCTTATACGTGCTACTTGTGATTGTTTCCTTGTTAAAAACTAACCTAAAAAAAAACCCTAACTATAACAAACCATTTTTTTGAACGCCTCTTTTAAAAAGAACAGCTCTTCATCTCTCCCTTCAAGGAGCCATACATCCCATCTCTAGTCTTAGCTAATTTGCTAACGCGAGCTGGTGACTCTGAGCGGAGATATAAAAGGCTATAGATACAACACACCCCTGCAAAACCAAGCATATCACTGCTATATTTCACTTTTGCATGGTAATTAACCTTTTTTGTGTTACAGCAACGGAAGCAAAATACTGAAATGCAAGACATAAATATATGCCATATAGTTTCTTTATTTTGGAGATCATAAACAACAAAATCACATAGATTTTTTTATCAAAAATGCTTTTAAAAAACCCTCGTCCCAACAGTATAAAGTGCATATTAAAAATATGATTTCTGTAACCAAAAGTCATCATTGATTGCAATAAATATTGTATTCAAAAAGTAGTGCAAAGGCAATTATTGTCAATCTGTAAACTTTCAAAGTTCACCAAGAATAATATTATATACAGTAGATACATCACTATACAGTGGAACCAACACCCCTGAGGTTGTACGCTTTGGAAAAATATGCATCTCAAGTCGCAAAAACGTTCAACATTTTGCATATTTTGCCAGACCTCCGCTATGCGAGCATCGAATGATAATTTCTACCTGTTATGCATTTTCTTTGGCTTCTCACCCCTCATGTACCAACCGTAAGCGCGGCCTCACACAGGGGTGTTCAAAGAAGAATATACACAGGAAGTGGCGTAAAGTGCTAACCGTAGGGCCACTCGCACTGAAATAACGCGGCCACGGATGACCACGCCCGCGCTGGTTTGCTCGCTAGCTCGGCACTCTGGGACTTGAAGTTCGGGAAGCTTCTCTCCTGCCTGGCCGGCGTCTTCCTCTCCCAGTGGCAGATGGCGTCGGCTAACTCCACAATGATCTTGTCTATCCAGGTGAGGGGCTGAGGGAACAGCATGGCCCCCTCGAAGAAGCCCAAGTGGCCGCCGTGTTGTGTCAGGGCGAAAATCACGTTGGGTAACTTCTCTAATGAGGAGAGACAGACGATGAATTATTGATAACATCCTCTTACGTCATCTTTAGTGTTTATTTCTCCTCAAAAGATGAGGAACTGGATCCCCTAGCAAGCATGCACTATTAGTCCTACTAGGCTTGTAGCTTGTTTTTTTAACTATGTAAACGTAAAATCCATTTGTCAAAGCTACTCTTTTGTTTAATCAAAAGTTGTATATTTTTTATTATTATTTTTTTAAAAATCTGTCCTTTCTAATCAATTTTCTACCGCTTGTTACTCTGTGTCTCCTAGCCGCTCAGGCAAATCATTTTGTCTAAAAATGCATTTTCCCATTGATAATGTGACATCATCGCGCTTGGAATATATATATATATATATATATATATATATATATATATATATATATATATATATATATATATATATATATATATTAGGGGTGTAACGGTACACAAAAATTTCGGTTCGGTACGTACCTCGGTTTAGAGGTCACGGTTCGGTTTATTTTCGATACAGTAAGAAAAGAACAAAATATAAATTTTTTGGTTATTTATTTACCAAATTTGTAAACAATGGCTTTATCCTTTTAACATTGGGAACACTATAATAATTCTGCCCACGTTAATCAACATTAAACTGCCTCAAGTTGTTGCTCAGATTAAAGGCCTACTGAAACCCACTACTACCGACCACGCAGTCTGATAGTTTATATATCAATGATGAAATCTTAACATTATAACACATGCCAATACGGCCGGGTTAACTTATAAAGTGACATTTTAAATTTGCAGCTAAACTTCCGGTTCGAAACGCCTCTGAGGATGACGTATGCGCGTGACGTAGACCGGGGAACACGGGTATGCCTTCCACATTGAAGCCAATACGAAAAAGCTCTGTTTTCATTTCATAATTCCACAGTATTCTGGACATCTGTGTTCGTGAATCTGTTTCAATCATGTTCATTGCATTATGGAGAAGGAAGCTGAGCAAGCAAAGAAGAAAGTTGTCGGTGCGAAATGGACGTATTTTTCGAACGTAGTCAGCCACAACAGTACACAGCCGGCGCTTCTTTGTTTACATTCCCGAAAGATGCAGTCAAGATGGAAGAACTCGGATAACAGAGACTCTAACCAGGAGGACTTTTGACTTCGATACACAGACGCCTGTAGAGAACTGGGACAACACAGACTCTTACCAGGATTACTTTGATTTGGATGACAAAGACGCAGACGTGCTACTGTGAGTATGCAGCTTTGGCTTCTAAACATTTGATCGCTTGACCGTATGTGCGCAACTTTTTTTTGCGTATGTACGTAACTTTTTAAAAATATATAAGCTTTATGAACCTTGGGTTAGGTGAACGGTCTTTTGGGCTGAGTGATTGTGTGTGTTGATCAGGTGTTTGAATTGTATTGGCGTGTTCTATGGAGCTAGGAGCTAGCATAACGCGTCACGTATGTAACTTTTTAAAAATATATAAGCTTTATGAACCTTGGGTTAGGTGAACGGTCTTTTGGGCTGAGTGATTGTGTGTGTTGATCAGGTGTTTGAATTGTATTGGCGTGTTCTATGGAGCTAGGAGCTAGCATAGGAGCTAGAAGCTAGCATAACACGTACCGTACCGTACGTGCGCGTCACGTACGTAACTTTTTAAAAATATATAAGCTTTATGAACCTTGGGTTAGGTGAACGGTCTTTTGGGCTGAGTGATTGTGTGTGTTGATCAGGTGTTTGAATTGTATTGGCGTGTTCTATGGAGCTAGGAGCTAGCAGAGGAGCTAGGAGCTAGCATAACAAACACGCAGGTGTTATTATGCAGGATTAATTTGTGGCATATTAAATATAAGCCTGGTTGTGTTGTGGCTAATAGAGTATATATATGTCTTGTGTTTATTTACTGTTGTAGTCATTCCCAGCTGAATATCAGGTCACCCCCGGCTCTCACAGCATCTTCCCTATCTGAATAGCTTCAACTCCCCACTAGTCCTTCACTTGCACTTTACTCATCCACAAATCTTTCATCCTCGCTCAAATTAATGGGGAAATTGTCGCTTTCTCGGTCCGAATCTCTCTCACTTCATGCGGCCATCATTGTAAACAATAGGGAACTTTGCGTATATGTTCAACTGACTACGTCACGCTACTTCCGGTAGGGGCAAGCCTTTTTTTTATCAGATACCAAAATTTGCAATCTTTATCGTCGTTGTTCTATACTAAATCCTTTCAGCAAAAATATGGCAATATCGCGAAATGATCAAGTATGACACATAGAATAGATCTGCTATCCCCGTTTAAATAAAAAAAATTCATTTTAGTAGGCCTTTAAATAAAATGACAAAACTTTTCTTCTACATATAAAAAGTGCAACATTAAACAGTTTCAAGTCAACTCATCATGCTTAATTTATTACAGCATTTGGGAAGCCTGTAGTTGATTTTTATTATGTAAATGTTATATTTTTATCAACATGTGATAGCAGGGACCCTGCCATTCAAAACTAGGCTGCTCCATTACTAATGATTAATGTAACTATAGCTAAAAAAAATAGTACAATAGCAATAGGAGAGACTATTCATCCCTGAACACCATGGAGTTCATGTAGGCTTAAAGGCCTACTGAAATGAATTTTTAAAATTTAAACAGGGATAGCAGATCCATTCTATGTGTCATACTTGATCATTTCGCGATATTGCCATATTTTTGCTGAAAGGATTTAGTATAGAACAACGACGAAAAAGTTCGCAACTTTTGGTCGCTGATAAAAAAAAGCCTTGCCTGTACCGGAAGTAGCGTGACGTCAAAGGTTGAAAAGCTCCTCACATTTCCCCATTGTTTTCAATGCAGCTAGAGCGATTCAGACTGAGAAAGTGACGATTACCCCATTAATTTGAGCGAGGATGAAAGATTCGTGGATGAGGAACATTAGAGTGAAGGACTAGAGTCCGGTGCAGGACATATCTTTTTTCGCTCTGACCGTAACTTAGGTACAAGCTGGCTCATTGGATTCCACACTCTCTCCTTTTTCTATTGTGGATCACAGATTTGTATTTTAAACCACCTCGGATACTATATCCTCTTGAAAATGAGAGTCGAGAACGCGAAATGGACATTCACAGTGACTTTTATCTCCACTACAATACATCGGCGAAACACTTTAGCTACGGAGCTAATGTGATAGCATCTTGCTTAACTACATATAGAAACAAAAGAAATAAACCCCTGACTGGAAGGATAAACAGAAAATCAACAATACTTTAAACCATGGACATGTAAATACACGGTTAATGTTTTCCAGCTTGGCGAAGCTTAACAATGCTGTTGCTAACGACGCCATTGAAGCTAACTTAGCAACCGGACCTCACAGAGCTATGCTAAAAACATTAGCTATCCACCTACACCAGCCAGCCCTCATCTGCTCATCAACACCCGTGCTCACCTGCGTTCCAGCGATCGACGGTGCGACGAAGGACTTCACCCGATCACAGATGCGGTCGGCGGCCCAGAGACGGAGAAAGTTAAGGTGAGTTCGGCGGCTAGCGCGTCTGCTATCCATCTCAAAGTCCTCCTGGTTGTGTTGTTGTAGTCCGCTACTAATACACCGATCCCACCTACAACTTTCTTCTTTGCAGTCTTCATTGTTCATTAAACAAATTGCAAAAGATTCACCAACACAGATGTCCAGAATACTGTGGAATTTTGAGATGAAAACAGAGCTTTTTTGTATTGGATTCAATGTGTCCGCATACTTCCGTTTCAACGATTGACGTCACGCGCATACGTCATCATACATAGACATTTTCAACCGGAAGTTTAGCGGGAAATTTAAAATTGCACTTTATAAGTTAACCCGGCCGTATTGGCATGTGTTGCAATGTTAAGATTTCATCATTGATATATAAACTATCAGACTGCGTGGTCGGTAGTAGTGGGTTTCAGTAGGCAGTTACATTATTATATCAACTATCAGAGACAGAAACTCTTCATTTAACATAATGTCATTTTCTGCTGCTTCAACACAGCTCAATCAACACAGAAAAAGGTAAAGTGAAATAACAGACAGACAGGGCTTTGCTGTCCGTAACACACACACACACACACACACACACACACACACACACACACACACACACACACCCCAAAATGAGCTAACGTTACGCTAAAAGCGAATTAGCCTTCACCTCAAGCCAGGACTGCGAGCGAGCTGAGCTGCCTTTTATATTTCTAGAACGTCAACGGGCTCATAGTGATGTTACTAGTAGTTGACTGGGAGGTGTTTATTATAATTTGGGGGGAGTCCGCTGCATTATGCTCACCTGCTAAACACTGACTGCATGCGATCTAAATAAGCACTGCTGATTGGCTGTTACCGCTCTGTATGTAACCAATCAAATGGTTGTGTGGGTGGGACAATGCTGCGTGCTGCAGAGAACTGACAGAGGCAGATGGAAGCGGAGCAGCTTGTTAAGACTTTAGTTAAGGCGGCTAATTAATATGTTCGTGTGGAAACTCGTTCGGTACACCTCCGAACCGAACCGAAACCCCCGTACCGAAACCCCCCTAATATATATATATATATATATATATATATATATATATATATATATATATATATATATATATATATATATATATATATATATATATATATATAGAGAGAGAGAGAGAGAGAGAGAGAGAGAGAGAGAGACAATTTCATCCCCAAAAGCCTGTTTTCGCAGGTTTCCCTGCTCTTCAGGGGAATTTTTATACATTGTTATATATTTCGAGCGCAATGATGTCACGTTATCGATGGGAAAATGCATTTTTAGACAATATGATTTGCCTGAGCGGCTAGGAGACACCGAGAGTAACAAGCAGCAGAAAACGTATTAGAAAGGACGGATTTAAAAAAAAACTTGGGACTTCCCACAGGCTGGATTTTGGACGCTCGGGCCGTAGTTTGGGGACCCGTGGTCTAAATGGTTAGCATGTTATCAGGTAGGGTCTTAAGTCTGGTCCTAACTTGAACGAGCATACAGTCTTTAGGTAGAAGTCAAATATTGATTCCTCTAAATGAGAAAAAACATGAGGGGATATTTGCAAAGTTCTGTCCTGACTAGTTTGTGTCAACAATACAACAACCCAAAGGCCTCATTAGTCGGCTATTTTTATAAAAGCGATCATCATTAATGCATTTAAAATGGCCTCAAGTGGTCAACTTGTATTTATTTTCACCTCCGGAGTGGAAACTCAAGAGTTGACAAAGGCTTTTGTTTGGAAACTTGATATTCAAGCTTCATCTTTTATGCAAAGAAACTTCTTGGTAGGGTTGAACTTCTTCCGTCAGAGAAATGTTGCCCCTCCACTTTAAGAACCTATCATTATAACATTTTAGCACTACTTTAATACCCCTAGACTGAAGAATAGCACCACTCTTCTTTTAACTCAAATATAAATGCAACATTTCTAAGATGGAGTATTATGTTATACACTCGTCTCAGATTTTAACCACTACAACACCATACTTGCCAACCTTGAGACCTCCAAATTCGGGAGATTTGGGGGGGCGGGGGTGAGGTGGGCGGGGCCAGGGGTTAAGGGGGAGGAGTATATTTATAACTAGAACTCACTTAAATTCAAGTATTTCTTATATATATATAAATACAATAAATACTTGACTTTCAGTGAATTCTAGCTATATATAAATATGTATTTTATTATATATATATATATATATATATATATATATAAATAAAATAAATACTTGAATTTCAGTGTTCATTTATTTACACATATACACACACACAACACTCCTCTCTACTCATTGTTGTATTTGAAAGTGCAATGCTTTGCAGCCAGAAGCACAGCCTTTGAAGGAGCGTAGGTATGGGCAGTGTAATATTCTGGGTTGGAGTCAATAACCAGGCGAGGTGATGAAGTAACGTCTCTTTACTTCATACTTCAGAACCGACTCCCACACTTGCCGTCAGGTTGCGCAATACAACGTAAACTGTTGGCCAACCAAAAAGTTACTTTTTGGTCCAACCAAAAAGTTACTTTTTGGTCCAACCAAAAAGTTACTTTTTGGTTGGCCAACGGTTTACGTCTATTGTCGAGGCGGCTGATTGGAGCTGTGGCCGCAAGGTAGTTGGTGCCTGTCGTGGCGGTAATCCTAGAACCCGTTGGTGGACACCGGCGGTGAGGGATGCCGTCAAGCTGAAGAAGGAGTCCTATCGGGTTCTTTTGGCTCATAGGACTCCTGAGGCAGCGGACAGGTACCGACAGGCCAAGCGGTGTGCGGCTTCGGCGGTCGCAGAGGCAAAAACTTGGACATGGGAGGAGTTCGGGGAAGCCATGGAAAACGACTTCCGGACGGCTTCGAAGCGATTCTGGACCACCATCCGCCGCCTCAGGAAGGGGAAGCAGTGCACTATCAACACCGTGTATGGTGAGGATGGTGTTCTGCTGACCTCGACTGCGGATGTTGTGGATCGGTGGAGGGAATACTTCGAAGACCTCCTTAATCCCACCAACACGTCTTCCTATGAGGAAGCAGTGCCTGGGGAATCTGTGGTGGGCTCTCCTATTTCTGGGGCTGAGGTTGCTGAGGTAGTTAAAAAGCTCCTCGGTGGCAAGGCCCCGGGGGTGGATGAGATCCGCCCGGAGTTCCTTAAGGCTCTGGATGCTGTGGGGCTGTCTTGGTTGACAAGACTCTGCAGCATCGCGTGGACATCAGGGGCGGTACCTCTGGATTGGCAGACCGGGGTGGTGGTTCCTCTCTATAAGAAGGGGAACCGGAGGGTGTGTTCTAACTATCGTGGGATCACACTCCTCAGCCTTCCCGGTAAGGTCTATTCAGGTGTGCTGGAGAGGAGGCTACGCCGGATAGTCGAACCTCGGATTCAGGAGGAACAGTGTGGTTTTCGTCCTGGTCGTGGAACTGTGGACCAGCTCTATACTCTCGGCAGGGTCCTTGAGGGTGCATGGGAGTTTGCCCAACCAGTCTACATGTGTTTTGTGGACTTGGAGAAGGCATTCGACCGTGTCCCTCGGGAAGTCCTGTGGGGAGTGCTCAGAGAGTATGGGGTATCGGACTGTCTGATTGTGGCGGTCCGCTCCCTGTATGATCAGTGCCAGAGTTTGGTCCGCATAGCCGGCAGTAAGTCGGACACGTTTCCAGTGAGAGTTGGACTCCGCCAAGGCTGCCCTTTGTCACCGATTCTGTTCATAACTTTTATGGACAGAATTTCTAGGCGCAGTCAAGGCGTTGAGGGGATCTGGTTTGGTGGCTACAGGATTAGGTCTCTGCTTTTTGCAGATGATGTGGTCCTGATGGCTTCATCTGGCCAGGATCTTCAGCTCTCGCTGGATCGGTTCGCAGCTGAGTGTGAAGCGACTGGGATGAAAATCAGCACCTCCAAGTCCGAATCCATGGTTCTCGCCCGGAAAAGGGTGGAGTGCCATCTCCGGGTTGCGGAGGAGACCCTGCCCCAAGTGGAGGAGTTCAAGTACCTCGGAGTCTTGTTCACGAGTGAGGGAAGAGTGGATCGTGAGATCGACAGGCGGATCGGTGCGGCGTCTTCAGTAATGCGGACGCTGTATCGATCCGTTGTGGTGAAGAAGGAGCTGAGCCGGAAGGCAAAGCTCTCAATTTACCGGTCGATCTACGTTCCCATCCTCACCTATGGTCATGAGCTTTGGGTTATGACCGAAAGGACAAGACCGCGGGTACAAGCGGCCGAAATGAGTTTCCTCCGCCGGGTGGCGGGGCTCTCCCTTAGAGATAGGGTGAGAAGCTCTGCCATCCGGGGGGAGCTCAAAGTAAAGCCGCTGCTCCTCCACATCGAGAGGAGCCAGATGAGGTAGTTCGGGCATCTGGTCAGGATGCCACCCGAACGCCTCCCTAGGGAGGTGTTTAGGGCACGTCCGACCGGTAGGAGGCCACGGGGAAGACCCAGGACACGTTGGGAAGACTATGTCTCCCGGCTGGCCTGGGAACGCCTCGGGATCCCCCGGGAGGAGCTGGACGAAGTGGCTGGGGAGAGGGAAGTCTGGGCTTCCCTGCTTAAGCTGCTGCCCCCGCGACCCGACCTCGGATAAGCGGAAGAAGATGGATGGATGGATGGAACAAATATAAAAACACATTTTTACAATGGAGTACACGATGCACATCGTGCTGTCAACCAATTGCGGCACAGAACTATTAACTACCACGAACATAATGGTCATGTTGACTTAAGTTTTTGCATCTTACCGTTTTGTCATTATATCCGTTGCGTGGTTAATTTACAACGAAAAAGGTATTGTGCGTCAATACTGCATTAGCCTGACGCCATCTGCTGCCAGCCACAACAGGAGCAGGTGATTACTTGCCCCTGTGCAGATTGGAGTAGCGGCAGCCACTCCAAAGAGCACTTAAAGTCAGCTGACCCGTCATCTTTAAACAGTATCATGTGTGATGTGGGTTACACTTAAATTGCTGTTGCAACGTCCATTGGACACATTTAGAACAGCGGATTCTTTCATTGAAAATGCAGGTCATTTTTATACTCACCAAACTCATCCTGCGGGCCGGATTAAACCTGTTTGTGGGTCTGATACAGCCCGCGGGCCGTACGTTTGACACCCCTGCACTAAACACAAACCCTGAACCAAAGCCCTACCCTCGCACTAACTGATCGACGAACCTAATCCCAAAACCCTAACCAAGACAAGCAAAACCTAACCCTAACCCATGCTACAACCAATCCCTAAACCTAACCAAAACCCTAAACCTAACCCAACAGTATCTCAAAGCCTAACCTAACCCGAAGCGCCAACCATAGCCCCTAATGCATCCCTAACGAAAACCGTTAACTCTTAACAATTTCAACCTCTACATTTACGATTAAAAAGGAACTGATGCCAACCCCAACCGCACCTAAGCCCTATATTAATGGTTTCAAATCAAACACAACAAGGTACAGTACATTCTGTAAGGTCATCATAGCTACAAGAATGGCCCAAGTCAGTACTCCATGTAATTATTATTTGATGGCGTGTGTTTTCCTGTGCAGGGTGTAAGTATCTACGCTGTTAATGTATGGGGGGTATGCGATCATCCGGCAGATCACATGACCCTGAAAAATTCTAAGCTAAGCTGACAGAGTTGAGCAACACATATCCAAAATTGAATGTCACAAACCTGACAACGTGCGCGGAAAGGCGAGCAGAGAGGGATGCACCAGAGGGTCGTCTATGGAGTTAATCAGTATGAGAGGAACGGTCACCTGGAAGATGTGACACAATGTTGTTTTAGTACCGGTAGTTGATATAGTCTTCACGTTGGACACACTACTTCTCTGCTCACCTTGTGCATGTAGTGGACACAACTTTCCTGCTGGTAGTACTCATCCAAGGAGCTGTAGCCATGGAACTTTCTGGACACAAGAATACACTATTACATGATTGTCAACCGGCGGACAAATCCGGCCCAGCATCGAACCATTTTTGCAGCAGATTCCTATTAACAGTAGAGTCATATCATAAATCTTTGACTAGTGTTTTTGTAGCACGTCCTTAAAAACAACAGAGAGCTCCTGTTAACACAGAATCTTTGAGTAGTGTTGGAATCCATAGGGGATCTTTGACCAAAGTTTTTGCAGTACAACCTTAAAAATGACAGTGGTCCTGTTAAAAAGAGGATCTTGGACAAGTGTTTTTGGAGTAGGGCCTTAAAAAAAGCAGAGCGCTCCTGTTATACAGTGAATCTTTCCGTAGCGTTTGTTATACAGAGGATCTTTGACCAGAGTTTTGGCAGTAAGAACCTCCTGTCACGGTATAATGATAAACCGCGGTAAAACTTTCCACGGTTTGTATAACCGTTTTAAAATAAAATGATTGATTATTTCACAAACTGTTGACACTGCTTATCTACTGGAGAAGCAAGCTAGCACTAGATAGCCTAAATGTTAACATGAGCAATACTCAAATTCGAAGTATAATGACAACAGTAAGTGACTTGACGCCCCCAACACAGGTTTTTTTAAACAAAAACTTTTATTAAAATGGAACAAAAACTTTAATATGTAAAAATGGATGAATATAAACATATTTCAACACTCCTATACGAATAATATGGCTCTTAAGTAGCCAGAACTATAATATTATATAACATATTTCTTCCGGCAAAAAAGTATATTGTGTGGATATTTATTTGTTGTATTTATTAAAATAAACAACTTGGTTATAAGTGTGTATAAGTACTGGTTGAGAACATTCAACAAGACCGTGATAATAATGATACCGTGATAATTTTGGTGACAAGAACCATGATATGAAATTTTCATATCAATACATAGCTAGTCCTATTTTGCAGTAAAAACTTGAAAGCTGTGAATAGTTCTGTCAAAGGGAGGACCTTTGACTAGGGTTTTTGCACTACCGTATTTTTTGGAGTATAAGTCGCTCCGGAGTATAAGTCGCACCGGCCGAAAATGCATAATAAAGAAGGAAAAAACATACAAGTCGCACTGGAGTATAAGTCGCATTTTTTGGGGAAATTTATTTGATAAAACCCAACACCAAGAATAGACACTTGAAAGGCAATTTAAAATAAATAAAGAATAGTGAACAACAGGCTGAATAAGTGTACGTTATATGACGCATAAATAACCAACTGAGAACGTGCCTGGTATGTTAACGTGACATATTATGGTAAAAGTCATTCAAATAACTAGAACATATAGAACATGCTATATGTTTACCAACAATCTGTCACTCCTAATCGCTAAATCCGATGAAATCTTATACGTCTAGTCTCTTACGTGAATGAGCTAAATAATATTCTTTGATATTTTACGGTAAACTTCACACATAAGTTGCTCCTGAGTATAAGTCGCACCACCGGCCAAACTATGAAAAAAACTGCGACTTATAGTCCGAAAAATATGGTAAGTCCTTGGTGACATGGTTACCTCATAACGCTGTCATCAATCTGCGCGAGAGATGTGGCCGCACACAGTCTGCTCACGTCGGCGTCGCTAATGTTGCAGGAGTTCATGTCGAGCAAGCTTTTCCTGTTGATCAACACGACAAAACAAAAAGGTGTTACTTTTGGTCCAGACACCAAAGACAATAACGGCCTTATTGTTTGTTCGTGTACCTGTGTGACAGGATGAGCTTCTTCATGTTTTCCGCCAGAACAAAGTTGTACAGTCTCCGCCCCTGGTCCCACTGGAGGAAAGTTTCCTGCGCTCTAAAGACACAAACATATTTGTACTGGAATGCACCACAGAGATTGATCTTTTTGTATTTTACAATAAAAGATCTGTGTAAGCGCAAGGAGAGCAGCGGGCGGCACTAGTGTTTTTTTTCCCCCAGTTGAAATGTTTTGGCATCTTTTGACAAAGTTTGATACAATGAGTATACCCCAAAATATAAACATTTAGACTATTTTTGTAATTATGTTTAAATTTAAAATATATATACTTATATGCACTGTATGGTATAATTTTGTTAAATTGCTTTGACAAAGAACTGAAATTACAACTAGTTTTTCTTCTGATAAAAATGAAGAATATTTATGTATTTCTTTAAATGAATTGAAAACACCACTTTGCAGCTTTATAAACATTAAAGACAAACAAGAGGGATTGTAAATTAACTGCTTCTAAAAGCACTCAATATGATAATAAAAAAAAGTATAATAGTTACCTTTTTATTCACAAATACTGTGTTAATTCTCCTCAAAAAATTAGAATAATTTAGTAATTATTTTTAACGATTAAATAATTCAATAATAATGACTTATAAGAAATATTTCATTATAAACGTATTAAAAACCTAATGAGAAAATAAGTATTGTATCATTTCCAAAAATATACAAATAAAAGATTATCAAGTAATAACTATTGTACTTTTTAATATTGCGCTAAATGTAAAAAAAAAAATCTATATTGATATCTTTTAGGGCTGGGCGAAATGGGTGAAAACTGTATTGGAAGAAAAGTGTTTTAAATCAGTCAATATTGATAAATAACAATATTTTTTATGACCTATTGAAAATAAGGATCAAATATATTAAATGTAAATATTTTTATTTAAAATGTAACCTTTTTATTTATAATACCCCCAGCTATCAAAATTCTAAAATCACATTTAACACTTAACAATAACCTCTAAAAAGAAGATGTGAAAATAAGGAATATGTAAGAAATGTTTAATAAAGTTTAATAAAGTGTAACAAAATAGAGCAAAGTGTGAAAATGTATACAAATAGAAACCTAAGAACTCTTTTCTGCAGGTTTAGTGCCAGGAAGTTACAGCTGTGCTCTAAAGGGTGAGGGCGACTAAGGTAGTGTGGTATTGAGTATTGGTCTTGGTGGAGACGAGAGCCTTGCATCATTTAAAGAATACAATGGTCTGACTACGGTCCGTTTTAAAAATCCAAAAAACTGCCATATTATCAAGGTGACTTTTCCTGTTTTATTGACAATTAATTCGCTCTGTGCAGCACTCCTTTTTCGTTTCTCTTCTCGCTCCATGCAAAGAATCAACTGCGAGACAACAAGATGGCACAACCAAACCTGATTGTTGATACTGTTACCTGATTGGCTGTTAGCGTGTCACTCCCACTGATCAGTGATCTCTTCCTGCGTTGCTCGGTTACCAGAGAGCAAGTGCCTTTGTTCATGCAACCAACCCTGCTTTGTAACTTCTGTTTTTTCCGCCAAAATAACATTATCAAATGTTTTATCAAACACATTTTTTATTGATATCGATTACGTGCCTATTGCGATATATATTGATATTGTTTTATCGCCCAGCCATATTATCTTTCATCCGCCTATTCTTTATTTGTACCCACCTGAGGACGTTGTAGCCCTGGCAGACACTGATGCAGCACAGCACTTTGTCCTGGTTGAACGGGTTTTCGCCCAGGAATTTACACACAATGTTGCCCCCCAGGCTGAAGCCCACCACCACCAGCAGTGTGTGAGGAAACGCTTGCTTGACGGAGGTCACCATGGCTGCAAACTCCCACGTGCAACCTTGACCGTTGAACAGATGAAGATGACATTTTTAGTACATCATTTGTCAGGTGGGCAATCACTCACGTTGCACCTTAGCTTGAATGGGACTGACTTAAACAATGGGGCAAGTCCAACACTTGAATGACATTAGGCCCACAAGAGATTCAGTTCTAAAGTAGAAGCAACTAACATTTTTGGAGCAGATTGCAAGAAAAACATTTGTCGTATAGAGAATCTTTGACAACATCTTTGACTAGTGTTTTAGCAGTAACAGCTCCAGTCAAATAGATCAGTTTTTCATAAAGTACCAGTAGAGTGTTCAAACATGTGGACTTTATGCTTATTTTTGTTTTATTGCATCTAATAAACCATATCCAATTGTATTTACAATTTGAAAAGTATGTGAAAATACCGTCTAACATCACAAAATGCCACAAATTCAGTCGTTTTGAATATTCTGCTCCGAATATCTTCGGCAGTTTTCGCAGATTCTACGTCATTGGAGTAACGCTTCTGCACTCTGACCATATTATCACATCAGTCACACTGGAAATACGCAAACATTGGAAAGAGATGTGCTGTTTATCATTTACAATCCTTATGTAAGACAACACCTCATAGGCTTGGCTTTTTTTATGCATTCAAAATTGTAAGTAATAGCTAACAATTATGTCAATAGATCGATGGTCCACTAATATAACCTCTCTAAAAACAACCAGAAACCACCAACAATAATACATTTACATGTCATGACCTGAAAATTAACCAAGTATGAGTGATATTGTTATTACAAGCGCCAACTCAGACGGCCTATTTTAGCGGCACATTGATAGCAGTGAGCTAATGCTAGCATATGCTGCTAATGTTGACACACGGAGCCGGCGGCTGCTTCTGCTTTGCACCAAATTTGCTAAAAGTAAATTCTAGATTATAATTCATGCATCTCTCACCTGCTAGTAGACAAATGGGGCCATGGACCGAGAGACTGGTCGACTTCGATATCCCCTGAGATGGTGAAAAAGACACAAAAATACGCCTGTCGACGGAGGCAACTTTTTTTTAACCCTTTGGGAGGATTGCGATTCTTCATCTAAACGGGATTATGTGAGCATCCCGTCGGTCGGCATCCCAGCGAGAGTGGAAGTATTATACGGTTTGTTTTATTATGGTTTGTTTGTATGTTTAGCACCTAGCAATGCTGATGATGCTATGGCGTTACAATAAAGCTGCATCCGTTTAGCACTTGGCTTTTGAAACTTATTGCTAATCCTCTTTGTGTTCGGGCTAAAAAATATAAGGTTCTGGATCATTATTTGTCCCAAAGTCATCATAGTTGGCTCTCACAAAATCTGCTTGATTACCATTGTTGTTGATGGGGAAGGGATCGGGAATCTCTGTGAGATTGATACTATTTGATCATATCTATTTATTCGCAAAACTTCGAAGTCTTTTGGAGTCATAAATCAGATAAATATGATAATAGCTTCAATATAGAGGCAACTTGTTTTTCCACTCTACTGGTACCTCAACTATAGGACTAGAGGGCCACCAAAAATAACGGACCACAGCGGTACTCAGTTGTAATACACTTGTCCACCACTTGTGGCGGTAATGACAATACCAAACAAACAGAAGAGGTTTGGAGCAAAAGTAATAGAAGTTTCTTAAGCGCAAAAAATATGACTAAAGTGGTGAAGCTGTATTATTTTCACTTTAATTTATTGACAGTTTATCAAAGAAACATGTACTATAAAGTATAAGTTATGGAATTTAGTTAGAATGTATTTATTTGTATTTTATTTATTTGTATTGTATTTATTTTTATTTTTATTTAGTTTAGCTCTATTATTTTTGAACAGTATTAAAATCAAGTGTAAGATTACTAACTTAGTGTGGATATTTGAGTGGGCCCCGGGCTCCTCTGTAGTGGAAAAACTGGTCAAAAATTGTTAAAAAACCCTGATGTAGATGATCTTTGACCCAATGTAGTTGAATAGTTACTGTGTTGTTATTAAATTGACTTCAGTACCGTAGGTGAACAGGCGTGGGGCGGTGAGCTCAATGTCAGGCAAAGCTCCCAGGTGGTTAAGGACGGCACAGCGGTAGCCTTGTCGCTGGGAGTGATCCACAAAGGTCCGTATGTAGTTCTTCTCACTATGGTTGCCAATCCCAGGGCAGATTACCATGGTGATGTCACCTGACACACATAACAGCAGAGTCACGACCGCTGTCTTGTGAAATCTTGACACCACACTTGCAGTGGATTACAGCGCCACTAACCTCCCGTGCTGTGGTCCGCCAGCGCCTCAAACAGGTCAAAGGTCGCCGTGGCCCCATCAGGCATCGGGAGAAATTTGCGGACGCCGCGGGGCGTGGGAGTGCTGACGCGGCCCATCTTACCGTAGAGGACCGTCTGGATGTGGCCGCTCTTTCCCCACAGTAGGGGAGGAATGTAACTACGGAGTCACATGACATAACACAGCATGACTCAGCGCTTTTAGCCCCTGCGATCCAAGGGAGGGGCCCGTAAATAGAACGGTTTTAGAGCACCATCCAGGATTTAAGCTTCCTTTAATCATTTGTTTCATAGCGGAAATACTTAAAAAAAATCACATATCTGCACTAACCTTTTAGAAATGGCTTTGAAAGGTATGGGATAATGTTGATGAAAATCTGGAAAAAGTTGTGCACCTTGTTTTTTTTGTTACACTTTGGCACCAATTGTTTCTGAGCCGGATTAATTGAAAGGTTATTTACTTGTGAAAGGTGGGCAGTTACGTGCTTCAAGAGAACGCGTTCAATTGTGGTGCAGATCTGGATAAAGGTGTTCATCCAGAATTTTTAGATTCACTTCAGAACACGAAAACAAAAATAACTTTGGTTCTTACTGCATTATGCATAAACTTATTCACTCATGGAAGGGTAGTTTAGTTTAGTTTAGTTTATTATCCCCATTAGTCTATACCGCAGTGGAGACTATTCTTCCTGGGGTCCAGGGCCTGAGGGATTACACATTTTGGGGAGAATCTGGATAAAGGTGCAGTTAACCCATATTGTGTGTGTTTTTGAGTATGCAAAAAGTACTTAATAGACTTCTGCAAAACTTTATAGAGGCAACGTTGGACGGACTATAAATTTAGGAATAAAACATTAAAAAAATGATGGAGTAGATCTGGACAAAGGTGCAAATTCAGTTTCTAAGAATTTGTTGGGGTTATGTGAGTGTGCAAAACTACTTCATAGATTTACCCAAAAATATTTATTTCTGAGCAGAATTACGCAAAACCTTAATAGTGGGGGGCTAAACATTTTTTCGCAGATTTGGATCACAATCTACGATTTTAGTTTAGTTTTTTCTTAGCGGGATTATGGAAAAAAGTGTCACTTGTATCACCACTAAACTTTGTCCAGGGAGACGGGCACGGGGTAAGGAATAACATTTTGGTGCACATCTGGATAAAGGTGTGGCTCCAAGGTTTGTAATTATTTTTTGTATAGTGGTTACGCAAAAATGTTCACATACTTTTTTGAGGAAGTAGCAACATGGGCTGAGTGATTACATTTTGGTTCAGATCTGGTTAAATGTGCATATTGTATTCACTTTTAGATTTTAGCTAAAGCCCCCAAAACTGATTTTAAAAAATTTAGTATCCAGGGTTTTTCTTTTTTGCAAATCTTTGTATCCAAATCCCGATTCTTGACACAATTCCTTTACTCACTCTTTGGTCAGCAGGGGACAGCACTGGAGCAGGTAGCGCATGAGGGGCGTGTCCTGGTAGGTAAGCTCCGGCGGCGAGTAGGGGCTCTTGAGGTTGAGGCCGCGCACGATGACGTACAGGACCGTGGCCACCGCCGCTAGCTTCACGCCGTCAAACATGGCCGGCAGCTGCGAGCCGAAGGTGTGGACGTCGCCCTCCACCAGCGTGGCCATCGCAGATGCTTGAGAAAAAATGAAAACGTAATAAAAATAAATAAATAATAACATATATAAAAATAAAACCGCAGCGTTAGTTGTGTTACAGTAGGTCACTATTCAACTGGCGGCCCGGACGCCAAATCCACCCTGGCAATGACACATACATTCCTAAAAACACTAGAGTGCTCCTATTGTGTAGAGGAACTTGGACCACTGTAAACACAGTGGCAGATTCTTGCGTTGACAATTTACCTTGCTAGCATACATAGAACACTGGGGTCCAAACTTGCGACTTACATAACTGAGGTATTCCTCACTTTTTATCCGAGTTCTTGGAGTGCGTATTGTTTCCTCCAGATAAATTCAAACAAAACGGAGACTGATAATTGCCCCCGATAAAAAGATCACCCTGATCAAGAACTCCCTTGGTGCTCTGGGTGCATCTGTTAAAAGCAGCCTCAGAAACCTTGGGGTTGTGTTGGATCAGTCAATGTCTTTGGAGGGTCACTGTCGTCAACTGACTCTAAAGTGAGAAATTTGTAGTCAAAATTGGATTTCTAAATGATCATTCACGGGTTCATTTCGTCTCGTATTGACTATTGCAATTCTCTCTTCACCCTTTTCAACAAGTCAACGCTAAAGAGACTTCAGACGGTACAAAATGCGTCTGCCAGACTTTTGATCGGTGCACCCAGGACAGCCCATATCACCCCCATTTTATACAGTCTTCATTGGCTTCTGGTTAAATTCCGCATTGAGTTTAAAATTTAAGTCCTGACATTCCCTGCGTTGCATGGTGGGGCCCCTCAGTACATCACTGACTTGTTATGCCCCTACTCTTCAGGGCGCAGCCTCCGGTCTTCAGGCCAGGGTCTTCTAAAGATCCCAAAAACTCGTTTTAAAACCCGTGGAGACCTGGAATTCCAGGCTATAGCTCCCAGACTCTGGAACAATTTGCACCAGTCCCTTTGTGATCTTGACCGTGTTTAAACTTTTAAGAAACATTTGAAAACTTCTCTTTTTAGTAAAGCTTTTAGTTAATGCACCTTTTAATTAAAATTTTTAATCTACTTTGTATCCTTTTTAGGATGTTGCCCCTGTTGTTTTAAATTGAATTCTTGTTTTACTTTACCTATGTTTTGTACAGCGCTTTCTGATTTTATCTGTGAAAAGCACTTTATAAATAAAATTTACTTACTTACTTACTCAAGGCACCATTTTAAGTCCTCTCCTTTTTGGCAGTTGAATTATTTTTTACTTAATGTGATTTATGTAACTATGGTGTTGCTGCAGCTTGTTTACTTCAGATTCAGTCAGTACTCATTTGTTCAAGTTCTTTAGTTATTCTAGTGGTGTTCCTCAAGGTTTCATTTTATGTCCTCTCTTTTTCATCATTCAGGCTATTCAACAGGTGGCCCATGAGTCAAAAATGATTAGGAATCCCTTCAAAAACAAGGAAATCCGCTTGGGTCAGCCAAAGTAATGAAGATACAACCCGTAGACAGCATAGACGAAAAGATAATAAAAGACCTGAGATTAGCGTCCTACTCTACTGGAGAAGAGATTTTCAGAGTCTTGGGAAAGAATAAAAATACTTCGACCATCACAATTGAAATTCTGAAAGAACTACAAGAATTACCTCCCATCAGGGGAAGCAATTCAAGACAGGTCCTCAAATTTGTAAAAATGTTGTGGTGGTCAAGTTAGCTGTGTTCTCAATGGATACTAGGTGCCATTTAACCTAGTACGGTACCCAGTAAAAACAGTAAACTAAAAAATAGATTATCACAGTAGTACATGTAGTGGATTCCTGCAAACCAAGAAACAGTAGACAACCTTAAATACTATGGTTATAATATGTAGAAAACCCATGACTTTATTGTAAAATTAGTAAACAATTGTAAAATGCATTTGCAAATACCAAACTGTCACAATCATGCAAATTCTTTAAAATGTACGATATTACATTTAGTAAAAAACAAGTCTTAATATTGTAACAATTAATTCTTTTTTTATCCATAATTTTACAAAAATAAAAAAATATATGGCAAATACATTTGACAAACTACAGTCGTGGTCATAAGTTTACATACCCTGGAAGAATTTATGATTTTTTTGGCCATTCTTCAGAGAATATGAATGATAACACAAAAACCTTTCTTCCGTTCCCCGGTCCTTAGCTTTCTGGAAATGTGGCCCCCAAAACAATTTAGTGGAATATCCCTGCAGGAGGCCCTAAGGGATGTTACAATGATCCCAAAGTAAATAGCTTCTCGATGTGTACTTTAATGCTGTTGGATTAGTGTTCACACTAGTAGTTTTGTCTGCAAAGTAAAGAACATATGCATAAAGTAAAGACTTGAAAACTCAAATGTGTCCAAGGTGCGGTCAGGCCTGGCGGCCATTTTTGACTTGCTGGTAATCTTTATTAGTGGCCCTCTGCATTTTGTAAAAAAAAAAATGATGGATCCATAATTTAATAAGGTGTATTAGTTACAGTACATGGGTGTCATGTTGCAAGAACTCCGACGAATGGTGTAAAACTTCAACTAATCAACGCAGGCATGGAAAGAAAAGTATAGTATTTTTAATACTTTAAAACCAAAAGTATGCCTCTTACACCAGTGTTAATTTCATTGACTAAGAATTTTCGTCTTAGATATCGTCAACAACCTATTTTCCCCTGACGAAAATAAAAACCTGTTTCCATATGAGTTGGGAAATTGTGTTACATGTAAATATAAACGTAATACAATGATTTGGAAATATTCAATTGAATGCACTACAAAAACAAGATATTTGATGTTCAAACTCATAAACTTTATTTTTTTTTTGCAAATAATAATAAACTTAGAATTTCATGGCTGCAACACGTGCCAAAGTAGTTGGGAAAGGGCATGTTCACCACTGTGTTACATGGCCTTTCCTTTTAACAACACTCAGTAAACGTTTGGGAACTGAGGAGACACATTTTTTAAGCTTCTCAGGTGGAATTATTTCCCATTCTTGCTTGATGTACAGCTTAAGTTGTTCAACAGTCCGGGGGTCTCCGTTGTGGTATTTTAGGCTTCATAATGCGCCACACATTTTCAATGGGAGACAGGTCTGGACTACAGGCAGGCCAGTCTAGTACCCGCACTCTTTTACTATGAAGCCACGTTGATGTAACAGGTGGCTTGGCATTGTCTTGCTGAAATAAGCAGGGGCGTCCATGGTAACGTTGCTTGGATGGCAACATATGTTGCTCCAAAACCTGTATGTACCTTTCAGCATTAATGGAGCCTTCACAGATGTGGAAGTTACCCATGTCTTGGGCACTAATACACCCCCATACCATCACAGATGCTGGCTTTTCAACTTTGCGCCTATAACAATCCGGGTGGTTCTTTTCCTCTTTGGTCCGGAGGACACGACATCCACAGTTTCCAAAAACAATTTGAAATGTGGACTCGTCAGACCACAGAACACTTTTCCACTTTGTATCAGTCCATCTTAGATGAGCTCAGGCCCAGCGAAGCCGACTGCGTTTCTGGGTGTTGTTGATAAACGGTTTTCGCCTTGCATAGGAGAGTTTTAACTTGCACTTACAGATGCAGCGACCAACTGTAGTTACTGACACTGGGTTTCTGAAGTGTTCCTGAGACCATGTGGTGATATCCTTTACACACTGATGTCACTTGTTGATGCAGTACAGCCTGAGGGATCGAAGGTCACGGGGCTTAGCTGCTTACGTGCAGTGATTTCTACAGATTCTCTGAACCCTTTGATGATATTACGGACCGTAGATGGTGAAATCCCTGAATTCCTTGCAATAGCTGGTTGAGAAAGGTTGTTCTTAAACTGTTCAACAATTTGCTCACGCATTTGTTGACAAAGTGGTGACCCTCGCCCCATCCTTGTTTGTAAATGACTGAGCATTTCATGGAATCTACTTTTATACCCAATCATGGCACCCACCTGTTCCCAATTTGCCTGTTCACCTGTGGGATGTTCCAAATAAGTGTTTGATGAGCATTCCTCAACTTTATCAGTATTTATTGCCACCTTTCCCAACGTCTTTGTCACGTGTTGCTGGCATCAAATTCTAAAGTTAATGATTATTTGCGCAAAAAAAAAAATGTTTATCAGTTTGAACATTAAATGAATATTAAGATTAAAGATTAAAGTACCAATGATTGTCACACACACACTAGATGTGGTGAAATTTGTCCTCTGACCCATCCCCTTATGGGTTGAAAATGATTTGCAAATCATTGTATTCCGTTTATACTTAATCTAACACAATTTCCCAACTCATATGGAAACGGGGTTTGTAAGATGATGACAAATCCAAACAAAACGCAAAATTAACAGACATTTTCGTCGAACAATAAAAACGACATGGAAATGTTAAAATAAACAAAATCCAATCCTATTTAATTTTGTCTTATAGATGGGTGAAATACATCCAATCACAGCTCTTTAACAGCGTACATATGAAAGAGGGGGGTGGGTGTTGGCTACGAACAAGAGCCAATCAGTTGCTTTTCCTTATGAGATGAGGAAGTCGGATTTCTCACCGCCAAAACAAAAGTGTGGATTTAACGTGTTCCACATTGTGATATGTGTACACCTGGGAGAAATTGAAGAGGACACGTTTTACTTTTGACTCTATACGATGCCATCAGCAGGCAAGTAGTGTGACATCTACACAACTGTAAGTTCAAGCAATGTGTATTTGCTGCTTCCAGTTCTCCCGCGCTCTTAAACAAATGATGACGAAAGCATGCATCGTAACTCCGTTTCACAACACACATACATGCCTGCTTTGACAGAGACGTAGCATAAAAAAATAGAAAAAGTGCCTGAAAGATATTTATTGGTATCGGCCATTCTATGCATCATTCCTGACCATAAGATCATGCTACTTTTGTGTAAAACAAATGCTTTGCATGTAGTCTAAATAGGTGTTTAAATTTTTTTTTTTAAAAGGCCCTATCTTTTATACTTTATATTTTAGTCGACTAAATTTACTGTAATTTTGTTGACTAAAACAAAATTTAGATGACTAAATTTAGACTAAAACTAAAATTCATTTTCGTCAAAAACTATGACTAAAGGTAAAAGCTGCTGTCAAAATCAACACTGCCTCACACTCATTAAACACATTTTAATTAAACATATTTTAAATTCTGTTTTATACGTTAACAATTACAGTTGTACAGTATTTACTTAATTGCTTATTTCCCACCCCATGTAGATAGCGGCACAAACCAGTTTCAATTCAAGTTTTAATTTAAAAACATTTGTTTTCACATTTTATAGCAGAGAAAAGGCCACCATAATGCGGGGTGAGCAAAGGACATTACATCCAGCCAACTGGCCAGTGCAGCTTTTTTGCACTTTTATTCAATCAGTGGCGCCCACATAACTTTTTAGAATAGATGATCTTGTTAGTCTGGCTCTACAAATGACTCGTGTTGCAAAATGACTGGCTTGTATCCTGTAAGGGGAAAACCCATGACCTATGACAAGGGTGCCAAAACGTTTATCACTGTGAGCCACAGACTGACAAATCTAAGTATAGGGGGTCCATTTTAGTAGTTTTCACCTTCAAAACAAGTACAATAAAGATATTGTGTTTAAAAAGAACTACAAAATGCAATTTTGATAGAAATTTCATTAGGGATGTCCGATAATATCGGACTGCCGATATTATCGGCCGATAAATGCTTAAAAATGTAATTTCGGAAATTATCGGTATCGGTTTCCTAATTATCGGTATCGGTTTCAAAAAGTAAAATGTATGACTTTTTAAAACTCCGCTGTGTACACGGACGCAGGGAGAGGTACAGAGCGGCAATAAACCTTAACGGCACTTCCTTTGTGTGCCGGCCCAGTCACGTAATACATACGGCTTTTCACACACACAAGTGAATGCAAGGCATACTTGATCAACAGCCATACAGGTCACACTGAGGGTGACCGTACAAACAACTTTAACACTGTTACAAATATGCGCCACACTGTGAACCCACACCAATCAAGAATGACAAACACATTTCGGGAGGACATCCGCACCGTAACACAACATAAACACAACAGAACAAATACCCAGAACCCCTTGCAGCACTAACTCTTCCGGGACGCTACAATATACACCCCCCGCTACCCCCCAACCTCCTCATGCATGTCCCAAATTCCAAGCTGCTGTTTTGAGGCATGTTAAAAAAAATAATGCACTTTGTGACTTCAATAATAAACATGGCAGTGCCATGTTGGCATTTTTTTCCATAACTTGAGTTGATTTATTTTGAAAACCTTGTTGCATTGTTTAATGCATCCAGCACGGCATCACAACAAAATTAGGCATAATAATGTGTTAATTCCACGACTGTATATATCGGTATCGGTTGATATCGGTATCGGTAATTAAGAGTTGGACAATATCGGATATCGGTAAAAAAGCCATTATCGGACATCTCTAAATTTCATCCATCCATCTTAAACCGCGTGTCCCTCTTGCCGAAGCCGAACTGAAATGCTAATAGTTGACCAGAAAGCATCAAGTAAAAAAAATATGAGCAAAATGAGCTAAAATAGCTAGCATGCGAACTGTTATGAAAACATGCTAACTATGGCATGCTTACAGTTAGCAATAGTGAAACACCAAAATATATGACACTGAGGCTAAAAAGCTAGCATGCTAATGTTAGAGTGTCCGCCCTGAAATCGGTCAAGTGATACCAAAGACTATAAAAATGGAACCCATTAAATCAAATAAAATCAAATCAACTTTATTTATAAAGCACATTTAAAATTTACCACAGGGGTAGCCCCAAAGTGCTGTACAATGGGCAGGTTAAAAGATAATAGGAGTACCGAGCAAACACAACACAAACAAAACACGATAAAAAACAAATAAATAAAATAAATAAAACATAAAAAACAGGTTCACAGCAGGTGTATTATGGGGCGCCATTGCAGGATGGATATCACTCAGTGTTAAAAGCCATGGAATAAAAGTATGTTTTTAAGAGAGATTTAAAAACATGAAGAGAGGAGGCTTGTCTAACACTCAGAGGTAGGTCGTTCCAGAGCTTGGGACTCAGCATCAAGGGTAGGAATTGGGGGTTAAACCACCTAAATGATTCCCGGGCGCGGCCACTGCTGCTGCTCACTGCTCCCCTCACCTCCCAGGGGGTGAACAAGGGGATAGGTCAAATGCAGAGGACACATTTCACCACACCTAGTGTGTGTGTGTGTGTGTGTGTGTGTGTGTGTGTGTGTGTGTGTGTGTGTGTGTGTGTGTGTGTGTGTGTGTGTGTGACAATTAGGGCTGCAACAACTAATCGATTAAATTGATTAAAATCGATTATAAAAATAGTTGGTGATTAATTTAGTCATCGATTCTTTGGATCTATGCTATGCGCAGAGGCAATTTTTTGATTTTTTTTTATAAACCTTTATTCATAAACTGCAACATGTACAAACAGCTGAGAAACAATAATCAAAATAAGTATGGTCCCAGTATGCTGCTTATTTTTCAATAAAATACTGGAAAGGATAGAAATGTAGTTTGTCTCTTTTATCCGATTATTAATCGAAGTAATAATCGACAGATTAATCGATTATCAAATTAATCGTTAGTTGCAGCCCTAGTGACAATCATTGGTACTTTAACTTTAATGTTAAAATTCTACCTGAAACATGCATCAAATACGATAATATAATACTCTGATGGGTGTACCTGAAAAAGATGCAAGGGTGCGAATGTGCCCAAGTGTGACTGAGGTGTATGCCTACAAAATTAGTTTAAAAAAGTTAGCGTGCTAGCATTTGTGAAGTAAGTAAAAATATTCACGCCGATATGTATACTTGCAAAATTAGCAAAAAAAAGTGAGCATGCTTATATTAGAACGCCGCGGGCCGTTAAAAATTAGCTACTGGCCGCAAATGGCCCCCGAGCCGCACATTGGACAACCCTGCCCTAGGACATCATGGACAACCAACCCTTAAAGAGTTTTCAGGCCATGTTTTGGTTGGAAGTACTGCTTGATGACTAAAATACACAGCAACAAGTGAACAGAGTGAGAATAATGAATAAAACCTGATGTGTCCTCCGGCTGCCTTGGTCGCTCAGTCCGCACTTCAATTAGATCAAGACTCCTTCTTCTTCTACTCTTTCTTGTACCTTTCTTCCGCAAACTTGCCAGGAAATACGCGGGGCTTCAACAACACTTGACTTTAAGCAAAACTACGTGCATTAAAAAAAAGGGGGGTTTCCGTTCCCTTTCGGTGAGGTTTTGTAGTCCGTAACGATTCCGCTTGGTTCCACCCAGACTTGTTCCTTGTGTTTACAGCCCGGATTGAGTGACCAGCTCACGGTGCGTTCACGCCCACGCCAAAGCTCAGATTTCAGGGCGTCACCGCACACGCACGCAGCTAAACGACAAACTATATATATATATTTACGTTTCTTACCATCAACACTGGACCTAATGACTCACCATAACCCTTCCGCTTCGTTTAGTCCTCAAAAGGTCACTCTTTAAGAAGATTTACCACTTTCTTTTGAAACTTTCATCATGTCCCACTTTGTCTAAACGCAACATCAACAGTTTCACTTCCTACTTGAAAGACAAAGCAAAGTAATTATTGTCTAATCACTTCGAAAGTTATTTGATTGAATTCCTCATTTCACTTTGCACGTCTGCTTTTTTCTACTTTATGATGTCACAACTTCCGCAAAAACTAAACAACACATAATTACCTTAAAGGCACTGATACGTATATACCATAATATACAAAATAATAGGATTTATTAACGTTTAGCTGTAGCTTTGCATCACATCAATTGTACTTTGAACTGTATTATAATACATTCAGGTAAACTTTCTCGATAGACTTTCTATGAAGTAATTCAACCACTAGGGGGCGCCCATGTATAACTCTACATCATAATACAGTATAACTGTATTGTAGTATCAAGTATTTACACTTAAATGTATTAATGCATAATTTATAGAAAATACATAATGTGCAAAACGTCTTAAAGCCATCGATATCTATAATATTTAATACACCAAGACGTTCAATAAATTACACAATCTTTGCAAAATGTATTTAGGTAGTTTAACAAAAAAATAATAATCGTAGTATGTTGCATGGATTAAGTACACGTAGTGTCATTTACATCAGTGGTCCCCAACCACCGGGCCGCGGACCGATTGGTACCGGGCTGCACAAGAAAAAAAAAAAAATTGTATTATTTTTTTAAATTAAATCAACATAAAAAACACAATATATACATTATATATCAATATAGATCAATACAGTCTGCAGGGATACAGTCCGTAAGCACACATGATTGTATTTCTTTATGAAAAAATAAATAAATAAATAAATAAAAATCACCCCCTTCGGTCCGTGGGACAAATTTTCAAGCGTTGACCGGTCCGCAGCTACAACAATGTTGGGGACCACTGATTTACATGATTAAATTTGATTTAATTCTCAATAATTTTTTTGATTATAGCTAACAGCTAATAAAACACCACATTCACTGTCAAATTATTGTCATGAATTGTCAATCAATTTTCCACACATACACTATATTGCCAAAAGTATTTGGCCACCCATCCAAATAATCAGAATCAGGTGTCCTAATCACTTGGCCCGGCCACAGGTGTATAAAATCAAGCACTTAGGCATGGAGACTGTTTCTACAAACATTTGTGAAAGAATGGGCCGCTCTCGGGAGCTCAGTGATTTCCAGCGTGGAACTGTCATAGGGTGCCACCTGTGCAACAAATACAGTCGTGAAATTTCCTCGCTCCTAAATATTCCAAAGTCAACTGTAGGCTTTATTATAAGAAAATGGAAGAGTTTGGGAACAACAGCACCAAGTGGTAGGCCGGATGCTGAAGCGCATAGTGCGAAGAGGTCGCCGACTTTCTGCACAGTCAGTTGCTACAGAGCTCCAAACTTCATGTGACCTTCCAATTAACCCACGTACAGTACGCAGAGAGCTTCATGAAATGGGTTTCCATGGTCGAGCAGCTGTATCTAAGCCATACATCACCAATTCCAATACAAAGTGTCAGATGCAGTGGTGTAAAAAACGTCGCCTCTGGACTCTAGAGCAGTGGAGACACCTTTTCTGGAGTGATGAATCACGCTTTTCCATCTGGCAATCTGATGGACGAGTCTGGGTTTGGAGGTTGCCAGGAGAACGATACATTTCGGGCTGCATTGTGCCGAGTGTGAAATTTGGTGCAGGAGGAATTATGGTGTGGGGTTGTTTTCAAGACTAGGGCTTGGCCCCTTAGTTCCAGTGAAAGGAACTTTGAATGATCCAGGATACCAAAAATGTTGTCACGGCGCGGCCGCATTCCTCTGCGCGTGCTCCGCGCTTCAGCGTGCTTCCAGGCGCGCTCCTCTCTGCGGCACGCTCTCATGCATGCGCCCCTCCTCAGAGCGCTCACCAGCGCGCGCCTCCTCTGCCGTGGACGCGCTCCAGCACAGCGGTTCCAAATCAACAATCAACACACCTGAAGCTGATGACACGGCACACTATTTAGACCTCAGCCCTTGTGCTCACCCATCCTTGTCATTTTCCTTGTCCCCTCAGAATACCCTCTGTTGCCTTGGAAGTAAGCTGTGCGCCTCACTTCCCTGGACCCCCTCAGGATTCTGACTGCCTCCCTCGACCCTCGCTCTGGACACGGACCTCAGGACGCCTCTCTCCAGCCCCACGGACCCCCCGCTTGGATCACGGACCTTCTTCTGCCCAGCCCCTTTGGACTTGTTTGCCTTTTCCAACCAACACGCACATACAACAAACTCCTGGTAACATTTTCATTGTTGATACTTCACATAGCCCTGCTTCACACACATAGTAGCATACACACCCCACCGCATCATCATAGCTCAAAATAAACCTGTTGAGCTTTACATCTGCCTCTGTGCCGTCTCCTTCCCCACTGGTACCGTTACACGTTTTGGACAATTCCATGCTCCCAACCTTGTGGGAACAGTTCGAAGCGGGCCCCTTCCTCTTCCAACATGACTGTGCACCAGTGCACAAAGTAAGATCCATAAAAACATGGATGACACAGTCTGGTGTGGATGAACTTGACTGGCCTGCACAGAGTCCTGACCTGAACCCGATAGAACACCTTTGGGATGAATTAGAATGGAGACTGAGAGCCAGGCCTTCTCGACCAACATCAGTGTGTGACCTCACAAATGCGCTTTTGGAAGAATGGTGGAAAATTCCTATAAACACACTCCGCAACCTTGTGGACAGCCTTCCCAGAAGAGTTGAAGCTGTAATAGCTGCAAAAGGTGGACCAACATCATACTGAACCCTATGGGTTAGGAATGGGATGGCACTTCAAGTTCATATGTGAGTCAAGGCAGGTGGCCAAATACTTTTGGCAATATAGTGTATATTGAGCTGCACCTGTATATTTAGAAATATATATGCATGTAAATAATAATATGCAATTCTTAATATTTTTAACATGGATACTCTTTGACAGTTAAGCTGCCCGAAAAGCTCCACGAAAAGGTATAAAAAGGTGATCAAAATCAGAATAATCAGAATCAAATATTAGCAATATTGCTGAGTAACAAATAAGCTATGCTTCTTCCTACTCCTTTTCGCACATGTTGAATTTTGCAAATGAAAACGTGACATTTATCATCGTTTGTTCGCCATTATAATGGTTTAAGTTTATTTCGAACATGGGTACAGTTACAATATGATACGTCACATATTTCACATGTTTTCGTTCCTCCTTAAAACATGTCCGAAAAGATGTGGGAAGAAGCAAAATTTACTTAATCCTACCCCTTTTACAATTCATAGCAATTACTAAGACTTATGTTCACTTCCTGTTCTCATCAAATCAATGAATTCTAAATACAACAGTTCTCTTACGTAAATAATTAAGTCAGTCGGTTATGATTCACATAATGAGATGAATATTATCTAATTTTTAATAAGGTTCAATACATTTATCAGAGTTCTTCTCCCTTGTACTTTACACTTTTAGTTTGAACAGCCTCTTATCAACGGCATAATGCAGTATAATTGTACGCTGCTTCTAACTACAACCACAACAATAATGGACATATTTGAATAACTAATATTACACAGATCTCCCCAAACCAGTTCCAAACGTTTGTAGTAAGTTTGTTCTGCAAAAATGTTTGGTCTAACTATGATAGTTTTTAAGTTTTTCACATTTTACGGTTTTGTTATTGACGTGTAATCAACGTATTATTAGACTTAGACTTCCTTTTAATTGTCATTTAAATTTGAACTTTACAGCACAGATAAGAACGAAATTTCGTTACATAAGCTCATGGTAGTGCAGGATAAAAAAGCAATAAGGTGTATATTGATAATACTATGTCAAATTCTCTCCAAACTTGTCCCATTCTTTTGTGCTACTTTTTTGCTGCAAACACTTTCGTTTATGCCGTTGCATTTTTTTAAGTTATCATGGTTTTATGCTTTTAATGTTATTAACGTGTAATTACATGCCATTAACCATGACTAGACCCTAACTCTGTCAAAATCTCCCCCAACTCTTCCCATTAGTTTGTGCTTCGGTTGTGCTGGTTTGTGCTGCAAAAATATTTGGTCTAACTATTATTATTTTATGTTATTATTGTTTTGTGAGTCACCTGTGTGAAGTTGTCCCCCCCAACCTGTCCAAATTCACACAGGTACATGATGTGCCTGAGTGGCTGGACAGAACAGATTAAAAGAAAGAAAATGAAAAAAGAAAGAAAAAAAAAAAAATATATATATATATATATATATATATATATATATATATATATATATATATATATATATATATATATATATATATATATATATATATATATATATATATATATATATACACTACCGTTCAAAAGTTTGGGGTCACCCAAACAATTTTGTGGAATAGCCTTCATTTCTAAGAACAAGAATAGACTGTCGAGTTTCGGATGAAAGTTCTCTTTTTCTGGCCATTTTGAGCGTTTAATTGACCCCACAAATGTGATGCTCCAGAAACTCAATCTGCTCAAAGGAAGGTCAGTTTTGTAGCTTCTGTAACGAGCTAAACTGTTTTCAGATGTGTGAACATGATTGCACAAGGGTTTTCTAATCATCAATTAGCCTTCTGAGCCAATGAGCAAACACATTGTACCATTAGAACACTGGAGTGATAGTTTCTGGAAATGGGCCTCTATACACCTATGTAGATATTGCACCAAAAACCAGACATTTGCAGCTAGAATAGTCATTTACCACATTAGCAATGTATAGAGTGTATTTCTTTAAAGTTAAGACTAGTTTAAAGTTATCTTCATTGAAAAGTACAGTGCTTTTCCTTAAAAAATAAGGACATTTCAATGTGACCCAAACTTTTGAACGGTAGTGTATACATATATATATATATATATATATATATATATATATATATATATATATATATATATATATATATATATATATATATATATATATATATATATATATATATATATATATATATATATATATATATATCTCCATATCCATTTTCTAAAGCTTATATATATATCCATTTTCTACCGCTTGTCCCTTTTTTGGGGTCACGGGGGGTGCTGTAGCCTTTCTCAGATGCATTCGGGCGGAAGGCGGGGTACACCCTGGACAAGTCGCCACCTCATCACAGGGCCAACACAGATAAACAGACAACATTCTCACATTCACACACTAGGGCCAATTTAGTGTTGCCAATCAACCTATCCCCAGGTGTGATTCCTTCCTTCAGTGACAATCTACAATGTAAATAGTCATGAAAATAAAGAAAACGCATTGAATGAGAAGGTGTGTCCAATCTTTTGACCTGTACTGTGTACATATACAGCCGTGATCAAAAGTTTACATACAATGGTAAAGAACATAATGTCATGGCTGTCTTGAGTTTCCAATAATTGCTACAACTCTTTTTTTTTTGTGATAGAGTGATTGGAGCACATACTTGTTGGTCACAAAAAACATTCATGAAGTTTGCTTGTCTTATGAATTTATTATGAGTCTACTGAAAATGTGACCAAATCTGCTGGGTCAAAAGTATACATACAGCAATGTTAATATTTGGTTACATGTCCCTTGACAAGTTTCACTGCAATAAGGCGCTTTTGGTAGCCATCCACAAGCTTCTGGCAAGCATCTGGTTGAATTTATGACCACTCGTCTTGACAAAATTGGTGCAGTTCAGCTAAATTTGTTGGTTTTCTGACATGGACTTGTTTCTTCAGCATGGTCCACATGTTCTCAATGGGGTTTAAGTCAGGACTTTGGGAAGGCCATTCTAAAACCGTAATTCTAGCCTGATTTAGCCATTCCTTTACCACTTTTGACCTGTGTTTAGGGTCATTGTCCTGTTGGAACACCCAACTGCGCACAAAACCCAACCTCCGGGCTGATGAATTTAGGTTGTCCTGAAGAATTTGGAGGTAATCCTCCTTTTTCATTGTGCCATTTTTTAGATTATATTAGATAGGTATTTATTGTCATTGCACAAGTACAACAAAACTTTGTTTTCAGCACAAACCCGTTCAAGATTAGACAAACAGTGTACAGGGTTACAGAACAGGAACGCTGATGGGTCGCCACAAGGCGCCCCGTAAAAGATAGGGAAAAAGGTAAAACGCTGGGGAAGGATGAGTAGAAAAATACAATCTAGACTGGGCTCCTAAGGGGGCCCAGTCTGGAGTGGGACAAAACCTCCATAGCAAAGCACATATACATATTACAACTTACATCTCGAGATATCTAGCAACAGAGGGAAGGGGCGGAGTAATGGTGGTAGGCCGTAGCTCTCGGCGCTGACCATCCTTCCATCACCCCTATGGGATTTGCGTGGAGGGCGTTGGATTGGGGGTTTGGGGGGGTGTATGTGTGGCGTATATTTTTGTGGATGCATGTTGTTTGTATGTGAGCATACAGTGTGTCTCTGTTCCACGGCCTTGATTCTTGTGCAGCCGATAGTCCAAAGTCAACAACAACCGGTGTGTGTCCATGAGACACAAGAAGCCTGTTTGTTGTGTCTTCGCCGCACTGTCCTTCGGGAGAGTCTCGAAGCCAGGGAAACAATCCAAGTTAGAATGTTTTGTATGCGAGTGGAAATGAAAATTTGCTTTTCACTCTAAATTGTCTATGACTGGTCCTCAAAAATCCTGCGAGGCAGACAGTCCGATGTTATCCAAATCACAAGAGTGTCCAGTTCTTCTTGAATCCTCCAATCATTTGTGGCAGCTTTAGGGTGCTTTGAAGACTGCCAGCAACTTCCAATTTGTGGACAAACCAGAGCAACGCTTACTCCAATCAGCAGATGTCCTGTTGTCATAATTCCGAATAGGTAGATATCTTCACGTCCTCGACAGAAAAGGGTCACCAGGCACGCGGCACTCCTTCTTCTCCCAAGAGTCTGTCGCGTGTCCAGCAACAACCGCTTCGTCACGACAGCAGATTCCCCCAAAACCAAGATCTTGGAAATTTCGTTGAGGCTAGTTAAATAGTTCCAATGTTTAGATTTGGAGAGCAGTGCAAAAAGAGGCTACAAGAAAGTTAAGACAAGACAAAGAAGCAAGCAGGAGAAATAAGGGAGAGGGAAGGGGAGCGTCCACCCTCGATGAGCACCAGTTCCATTGGCAGCAAAACAGGCCCAGAGCATAATACTACCACCACCATGCTTGACGGTAGGAATGGTGTTCCTGGGATTAAAGGCCTCACTTTTTCTCCTCCAAACATATTGCTGGGTATTGTGGCCAAACAGCTAAATTTTTGTTTCATCTGACCACAGAACTTTCCTCCAGAAGGTCTTATCTTTGTCCAGGTGATCAGCAGCAAACTTTAGACGAGCTTTAAGGTGTCGCTTCTGGAGAAAAGGATTCCTTCTTGCATGGTAGCCTCTCAGTCCATGACAATGCAAAACACGCTTGACTGTGGACACTGACACCTGTGTTCCAACAGCTTCCAATTCATAGCAGACCTGATTTTTGGTGGTTCTCGGTTGACTCTTGATCATCCTGACCAATTTTCTCTCAGCAGCAGGTGATAGCTTGCGTTTTCTTCCTGATCGTGGCAGTGACAAAACTGTGCCATGCACTTTATACTTACGAACAATTGTCTGCACAGTTGCTCTTAGGACCTTAAGCTGCTTTGAAATGGCTCCAAGTAACTTTACTGACTTGTTCAAGTCAGTGATTCGTTTTTTCAGATCTGTGCTGAGTTCCTTTGACTTTCCCATTGTCGCGTTTGTAACCGAGTCTAATGACTGCATCACATGAGCCCTATTTAAATGGGCTTAAAGAAGTCAACAGGTGTCGTCAATCATAATCACTCATATGAAGTTAAGAGGCCATGGAGCTAATTTGATTTGATTGTAACTTTTCTACATCACCAAAATTGATAATGTATGTTGCTGTATGTATACTCTTGACCCAGCAGATTTGGTCACATTTTCAGTAGACCCATAATAAATTCATAAAAGAACTAAACTTCATGAATGTTTTTGTGACCAACAAGTATGTGCTCCAATCACTCTCTATCACAAAAAAATAAGAGTTGTAGAATTATTGGAAACTCAAGACAGCCATGACATTATGTTCTTTACAAGTGTATGTAAACTTTTGACCAACACTGTATATATATATATATATATATATATATATATATATATATATATATATATATATATATATATATATATATATATATATATATATATATATATATATATATATATATATATATATATATATATTTTTTTAATTTAAATTTTTTTTTTACTTGGGACGTCCCACAGGCCGGATTGTAGATGCTGGATCCGTAGTTTGGGGGACCACTGTTTTAAAGCGAACCTGTGTGGGAGACACTAACGCAGGACACACGTGAAATAATTAGTAGTATTCCTTTAAAGGTTTTTGTCTTGCTGGGATCATTCCACATCACAGATTAGGATCAAACAGGCTTCTGTCTCATTGAATGTTTAAAATCTTTTTCATAATAAAAGTCTTTGAAGTCATGAGGGGGGAAAAAACTTCAAAGGAATATCTTAATACAGCGCGCATATAATGCAAGGGTGTTATGGTACGGTATATGCCCCGGTTTTAGGGTCACGGTAAATTTTTAAAAGTTTAGAATTTTAGTACAGTTACAATTCTGACACAATGTTTTCCCTTCTCTTCCCATCACTTTTTCATAAACACAACATTTTGTTTATCGCTGGTGCTTCAGGTAACTCGGATCAAAGGTAATCACCATATACTTGTACTCTTTCTCTAAACTGGCTCACATTGGAACATTATCTGAGGTCTCTGCTCAGTTCGTTACATACTTTTACTCCACATTTTGATATGTTAAAATTGTTTTAACTTTGTGAGAAATGTTAAATATAATTCCCCCTGTTCCCCTGTGGGCATTTCTCCTTTGAAGACAAAAATATAAAAGATATACATCTTTTTAAAACAGTTCTTGGTTTCAAGTGGAAAACGTATCAGCCATGTTCATCTGTGTCTGCAAATTAATGTGTATTGACAGGCAGAACTACTCAATGTAAATCCACTAGATGGCAGAAGATACGCTAAGTATCGATCAGTCTCGGAGGAGCTGAGCCGGAAGGCAAAGCTCTCAATTTACCGGTCGATATACGTTCCTATCCTCATCTATGGTCTTGAGCTTTGGGTTGTGACTGAAAGGACAAGATTATGGATGAAGTAGGACTGTCTTGGTTGACAAGGTTGGGGTCTTCTCTTAAAGAAGAGGAACCGGAGTGTAACCTGTGTATCCACCATCATACTTTTTTTGTTATGTGGTGTGCCTTGAGATTTTTCATTGGCGTTTTTGCCCTTTGTAGCAGTTTCAGTTTTCTTGTTAAATTATATTTTTCGAACGTGCCGTGGGCCATTTTAAAAAGCAAGCTGCAAGCCAAAAATGGCTGTCCTTCGGACAGCTATGCTTTATGCCTTTAGATAAGCCTGAAATAATCAATCAATCAATCAATCAATGTTTATTTATATAGCCCTAAATCACAAGTGTCTCAAAGGGCTGTACAAGCCACAACGACATCCTCGGTACAGAGCCCACATACGGGCAAGGAAAAACTCACCCCAGTGGGACGTCGGTGAATGACTATGAGAAACCTTGGAGAGGACCGCATATGTGGGTAACCCCCCCCCCTCTAGGGGAGACCGAAAGCAACGGATGTCGAGTGGGTCTGACATAACATTGTGAAAATCCAGTCCACAGTGGATCCAACACATCAGCGGGAGTCCAGTCCACAGCGGGGCCAACAGGAAACCATCCCGAGTGGAGACGGGTCAGCAGCGCAGAGATGTCCCCAACCGATGCACAGGCTAGTGGTCCACCCGGGGTCCCGGCTCTGGACAGCCAGCACTTCATCCATGGCCACCGGACCTATGCAACTCCCCCTCGCAAGGGACAGGGGAGAAGAGGAGAGAAGAAAAGAAACGGCAGATCAACTGGTCTAAAAAAGGGGGGGTCTATTTAAAGGCTAGATTGTACAAATGAGTTTTAAGATGGGACTTAAATGCTTCTACTGAGGTAGCATCTCTAACTGTTACCGGGAGGGCATTCCAGAGTACTGGAGCCCGAATAGAAAACGCTCTATAGCCCGCAGACTTTTTTTTGGCTCTGGGAATCACTAATAAGCCGGAGTTCTTTGAACGCAGATTTCTTGTCGGGACATATGGTACAATACAATCGGCGAGATAGGCTGGAGCTAAACCGTGTAGTATTTTATACGTAAGTAGTAAAACCTTAAAGTCGCATCTTAAGTGCACAGGAAGCCAGTGCAAGTGAGCCAGTATAGGCGTAATATGATCAAACTTTCTTGTTTTTGTCAAAAGCCTTGCAGCCGCATTTTGTACCAACTGTAATCTTTTAATGCTAGACATAGGGAGGCCCGAAAATAATACGTTACAGTAATCGAGACGAGACGTAACGAACGCATGAATAATGATCTCAGCGTCGCTAGTGGACAAGATGGAACGAATTTTAGCGATATTACGGAGATGAAAGAAGGCCGTTTTAGTAACACTCTTAATGTGTGACTCAAACGAGAGAGTTGGGTCGAAGATAATACCCAGATTCTTTACCGAGTCTCCTTGTTTAATTGTTTGGTTGTCAAATGTTAAGGTGGTATTATTAAATAGATGTTGGTGTCTAGCAGGACCGATAATCAGCATTTCCGTTTTCTTAGCGTTGAGTTGCAAAAAGTTAGCGGACATCCATTGTTTAATTTCATTAAGACACGCCTCCAGCTGACTACAGTCCGGCGTGATGGTCAGCTTTAGGGGCATGTAGAGTTGAGTGTCATCAGCATAACAGTGAAAGCTAACACCGTACTTGCGTATGATGTCACCCAGCGGCAGCATGTAAATACTAAAGAGTGCAGGGCCAAGAACCGAACCCTGGGGAACTCCGCACGTTACCTTGACATAGTCCGAGGTCACATTGTTATGGGAGACGCACTGCATCCTGTCAGTAAGATAAGAGTTAAACCAAGACAAGGCTAAGTCTGACATACCAATACGTGTTTTGATACGCTCTAATAAAATATTATGATCGACGGTATCGAAAGCGGCGCTAAGATCAAGAAGCAGCAACATAGATGACGCATCAGAATCCATCGTTAGCAATAGATCATTAGTCATTTTTGCGAGGGCTGTCTCCGTAGAGTGATTTGCCCTGAAACCGGATTGAAAAGGTTCACAGAGATTGTTAGTCACTAAGTGTTCATTTAGCTGCTGTGCAACTATTTTTTCGAGAATTTTGGAAATAAACGGAAGGTGGGAGACCGGTCGGTAGTTTACCATGAGGTCAGGATCGAGGTTAGGTCTTTTGAGCAGAGGATGAATAACCGCTTTTTTGAATGCTAGGGGAACAGTGCCGGAGGAAAGTGATAAGTTTATAATATTTAACACTGATGGACCTAATAATACAAACAGTTCCTTGATAAGTTTCCCAGGAAGTGGGTCAAGTAAACATGTTGTTTGTTTTATCCCACTTACACGCTGTAATAATTCCTCTAATGTTATTTCATCAAAAATAGAGAGACTATTTTGGAGGGCAGTGTCCGTCGTATATACAGTCGTATTTGTGTTAATAGAACCCAGTTGTAGCTGGGATGCGTTGTCTTTAATCTCCTTTCTAATGAGTTCAATTTTCTTATTAAAGAAATTCATAAAATCATCTGCCGAGTGGGTGGAGCTACTGGGAGGAGTCCCTTGTTGGGTTAGCGATGCTACTGTACTAAACAGAAATTTAGGATCGTTTTTGTTGAGGCGGATGAGATTTGAGTAGTATTTAGCTTTAGCTAAGGTAAGCATGCGTTTATAAGTTATTAAACTATCACTCCATGCTTGATGGAAAACCTCAAGTTTAGTCGCGCGCCATTTGCGTTCCAGTTTTCTACATGATAATTTATGAGCTCTAATTTCTTCTGTAAACCATGGGGTGCGCCTTTTAGGGGCCCTTTTTTGCTTTAGCGGTGCTATACTATCAATAATTTCGCGCAAGGCATCGTCAAAGTTGTTAGTGAGGTTATCAATAGAGCCGACATAATTTGGGAATGGTGCCATTACCGAAGGCAGTAGGTCAGCAAGAGTCATCGTTGTGGCAGCATTAATGTTGCGGCCGCTATAGCAGTTATTATTATTATTAGCTTGTTGACAAAGAGTCAAAACTTCAAATTTTATAAGGTAATGATCGAAATAAGATAAGAGTGTTCTAATCTTTGTATGTTGAAGAGAAACCGCAATCTTTTTTTTAGAATTTTACCTATCATTCACAGTCCCTATGTAAGACAAGAACATTTGTTCTAAGTCAGGGGTGTCAAACTAATTTTAGATCGAGGGCCACACGGAGAAAAATCTACTCCCAAGTGGGCCGGACTGGTAAAATCACGGCACGATAACCTAAAAATTACTTCAGATTATTTTCTTTGTTTAAATATAGAACAAGCACATTCTGAAAATGTACAAATCATAATGTTGTTGAGTTTTTTTTACAATTACATGTTGCGGTTAATAGTATTCTATCTTTATTTGTCATTATTTATATATTCTGAATAAAGTGTGATAATGTTCATCCGTCAACTCATTGGTGTTAATTTTCAATCTATCAAGATAAACATATTATATCAGAATCAAATTACAGTATGTTATTTATGTAATTTGATCATTTTCCTCGACTGATGTACTAACATCATGTGGTTTATTTTGTACATATGTAGCATCATCTACAAAATTGCTATTGCGACATCCAGTGGACACATTTAGAACAGATGTTTCTTTCATTCAAAAATTTCAGGTACATTTTTATACTTAGCGAACTCATCCCACGGGCCGGATAAAACCTGTTTGCGGGCCTGACCTGGCCGTTGGGCCGTACGTTTGACACCCCTGTTCTAAGTCATAAAATACGGCAAGTACGAGGTGGCTAACAACACAGCTAATGAGAGTACACTATTCACCAGATAAAGCCCTCTAAAAACATCCCAAAACCGCCAACAATACTCCATTTACATCTCATGAAATTAATATTAAAGAAGTATTTGCGATATTGTTATTATAAGAGCTAACGCAGACAAACTATTTTTAGTGGTGCCGCTAACTAACTTGTGCTGCTATATTAACATATTGAGCTGGTGAGCTGCTGGATCACTTCTGAGTTGGTAAAAGTAATTCTAGAATATAAATCCTGCCTCTCACCTGCGGTTGTGACCATTAACTGAGAAGTTGGTCAACTTTGATATTCAAGTTAGATCTGGAGATGGTGAGAAAGACGCAAAAAGACACTCACTCGTTTAAGGCACTTTTTTTAGACCGCCGTTAGGATTATGATTAATTCTTTATCTAAACAGGAAGATATAAACATCCCATCAGTCAGAATTTCAGTGAGCGCAGACATTGTACAGTAAGTGATTGTTTTATTATGTTTGTAGTTTGTATTTCTTGTTTAGCTCTACGCAATGCTGCTACTTGCTGGATCTGTTAATCACTTTGCTTCTAAAACATGTCGCTCAACCTCCGTATGTTCAGGTTTAAAAATATAAGGTTCTGGATCAACATTTGTACCAAAGTAGCCTTTGTTGTCTCTCACAAATATGCCATGATTAGTACTGTTGTTGAAGGGAAAAGCAAACATTGTGATGCGTCTGTGAAATTAATATGTGTATATGTTTATGTATGCTTAAATTGAGAAAAATATGTAAATATTACATACTATTATGAATATGCCTGTTACTATATGACATATATACTTAAAGTGTGTATATAAAACGATGATTGGAGGCTTTTGGATGTTTTTTAGAATGCTCTATTGGCGGTACAGAGCTGACTTTTGCTAACGTTTTTTTACGATTTATAATGCATAAAAAAAGGAAAACGTGGAGGATTGTGAATGATAGGCAAAATTTAAAAAAGTGCAGTTCCTCTTTAATAGTCGATACCTTATTTTTACACATGTTTGAAAGTCAGATACGTTTTAAGTAGTACAGTTGATCAAGGTTTTTTCGTTGAAATAATTTGACCTCAGAACAGATCAATTATATCGCTATTTCCTATAGATAGAGAATACTAGAAATCTAACCGGTTTTGCTGTATTTTTCTCCTTGCTCACCAGCGCTCGCTTTTTTCAGGACCACACACTGTTGACGGTGACAGTTTTCTACTTTCGGACGACATCTGAACACGACAAAAAAAGCAAAATGTGATCCTAACAGATCGCTAAAGAGAATAAACATTGTTTTCTTTGTCTAGATGACTATGAAGTTGTGTACAGTTGTTGTGTGGAATAACTTCACTGAATCATAATGTTATGCTTTCAATTCCCTGCTATAAATTCATGTGTGCAAGAAGATTAGATGAAAGATTTGCACACATGAAAAGATCTTTGTAGCACACCCACTCGCTCTGCAGCGAGAACTAAACAACTCTGACCCACTGCTGGGTCTGGCCTTGACAAACACCCACAAAAGACACTCTGTGGCCTTCAGGCTCTCCTCCACAATTCAGGGGAGGATTTCACGCATGGGTTTGTGGCAGGACGTTCCCAGAACATTAGAAGACAAAAGCACACATTATTCTGGCTAATATTATAAATGACTACATAACTCAAGTTGAGTAATATATAAAATACAGCACTTGTTTGTGTAGCTGCTACTCACAAATATGTGAAAATTTGTAAAAACTCAACAAAAATGTAATTTTTTTGACCCCCAAAAAGTTTGATCCCCTCTAAGTCAGAGTGACTTGAAACTTCTCATACAGGTTCAATGTACTCTACAAAATGTATATGTTATAGTCAAAATCACCAGGGACTTTGGCACACACCTTAGGGGATTGACAAAGGTGTGTGTGTTAAATTTGAGCGAGATTAGTTGAAAAACATGACTGCCATTAAAGTATAACATCTTTGCAAGTACAAACGTACATAGCATTTAATTCCTTGACCATTTGCTTAACAATTGTAAAACTTATAGGCATATATGTTTATTCCTAAGCATTTTGACCATAAGGGGGCGCTACAAATGTTATTTTATAGTCATGGATACAGGGACGAAATTTAGATTTCAAAAGTGGTACACTGGGAGGGGCACAGGCGGCGTGATTTGAAGGGATTAGATCAGTGGTGTCCAAAGTGCGGCCGGCAACATGTTGTCGGAAAAAACGGTAAGAAAAAAGACTTAATGAAATTATAAATAAATGATAAATGGGTTGTACTTGTATAGCGCTTTTCTACCTTCAAGGTACTCAAAGCGCTTTGACAGTATTTCCACATTTACCCATTCACACACACATTCACACACTCATGGCGGGAGCTGCCATGCAAGGCGCTAACCAGCAGCCATCAGAGGCAAAGGGTGAAGTGTCTTGCCCAAGGACACAACGGACGTGACTAGGAAGGTAGAAGGTGGGAATTGAACCCCAGTAACCAGCAACACTCCGATTGCTGACACAGCCACTCTACCAACTTCGCCACGCCGTAAAAGCTGAAAATTTTATACAAAATTGGAAAAAAATGTATAAAATATATATACAGTTGTGGTCAAAAGTTTACATACACTTGTAAAGAACATAATGTCATGGCTGTCTTGAGTTTCCAATAATTCTACAACTCTTATTTTTTTGTGATAGAGTAGTTGGAGCACATACTTGTTGGTCACAAAAAACATTCATGAAGTTTGGTTCTTTTATGAATTTATTATGGGTCTACTGAAAATGTGACCAAATCTGCTGGGTCAAAATTATACATACAGCAACATACATTATCAATTTTGGTGATGTAGAAAAGTTACAATCAAATCAAATTAGCTTCATGGCATGGCCTCTTAACTTCATGTGAATGATTATGATTGACGACACCTGTTGACCTCTCTGAGCCCATAGAGCTCATGTGATGCAGTCATTAGACTCAGTTACAAACGCGACAATGGGAAAGTCAAAGGAACTCAGCACATATCTGAAAAAAACTAATCATTGACTTGAACAAGTCAGGAAAGTCACTTGCAGCCATTTCAAAGCAGCTTAAGGTCCCAAGAGCAACTGTGCAGACAATTGTTTGTAAGTATAAAGTGCATGGCACAGTTTTGTCACTGCCACGATCAGGAAGAAAACACAAGCTATCACCTGCTGCTGAGGGAAAATTGGTCAGGATGATCAAGAGTCAACCGAGAACCACCAAAAAGCTGCTGGAACACAGGTGTCAGTGTCCACAGTCAAGCTTGTTTTGCATCGCCATAGACTGAGAGGCTACCATGCAAGAAGGAAACACTTGCTCCAGAAGCGACACCTTAGGGCTTGTCAAGTTTGCTGCTGATCACATGGACAAAGATAAGCTTGCAGGAAAGTTCTGGGGTCTGATGAAACAAAAAATTAGCTGTTTGTCCACAATACCCAGCAATATGTTTGGAGGAGAAAAAGTGAGGCCTTTAATCCCAGGAACACCATCCCTACCGTCAAGCATAGGTGGTGGTAGTATTGTGCTCTGGGCCTGTTTTGCTGCCAATGGAACTGGTGCTTTACAGAGAGTAAATGGGACAATAAAAAGGAGGATTACCTCCAAATTCTTCAGGACAACCGAAAATCATTAGCTCGGAGGTTGGGTCTTGGGCGCAGTTGGGTGTTCCAACAGAACAATGACCCCAAACACACATCAAAAGTGGTAAAGGAATGGCTATATCAGGCTAGAATTAAGGTTTTAGAATGGCCTTCCCAAAGTCCTGACTTAAACCCCATTGAGAACATGTGGACAATGCTGAAGAAACAAGTCCATGTCAGAAAACCAACATATGTAGCTGAATTTCACCAATTTTGTCAAGAGGAGTGGTCAAAAATTCAACCAGAAGCTTTTGAATCGCTACCAAAAGCGCAGTGAAACTTGCCAAGGGACATGCAACCAAATATTAACATTGCTGTATGTATACTTTTGACCCAGCAGATCTGGTCACATTTTCAGTAGACCCATAATAAATTCATAAAAGAACCAAACTTCATGAATGTTTTTTGTGACAAACAAGTATGTGCTCCAATCACTCTATCACAAAAAAATAAGCGTTGTAGAATGTTCTTTACAAGTGTATGTAAACTTTTGACCACGACTCTATATATATATATATATATATATATATATATATATATATATATATATATATATATATATATATATATATATATATATATATATATATATATATATATATATATATATATATATAGTATACTGGGATATTGGCATATTTTAAAAAAAAAGCTATAAAATCAGACATTATATATGTATTATATTATTATTTCAAAGTTTCATTTAATCAAAGTTTATTTATATAGCCCTAAATCACAAGTGTCTCAAAGGGCTGCACAAGCCACAACAACATCAGATCCCACATCAGGGCAAGGAAAAACTCAACCCAATGGGATACAATGAGAAACCTCGTGAGGTCCTCGTGAGGTCCTTTCTAATGAGTTAAATTTTCTTATTAAAGAAATTCATAATGTAATCTGCCGAGTGGGTGGAGCTACTGGGAGTAGTGCTTTGTTGGGTTAGCGATGCTACTGTACTGAACAAATATTAAGGATCGTTTTTGTTGAGGCGGATGAGATTTGCGTAGTAATTAGCTTGAGCTAAGGTAAGCATGCGTTTATAAGTTATTAAACTATCACTCCATGCTTGATGGAAAACCTCAAGTTTAGTCGCGCGCCATTTGCGTTCCAGCTTTCTACATGATAGTTTAAGAGGTGTAGTTTCTTCTGTAAACCAAGGGGTACGCCTTTTAGGGGCCTTTATTAGCTTTAGCGATGCTATACTATCAATGGTGTCGCGCAGGGTGTCGTTAAAGTTGTTAGTGATTTGTTAGTATCTCATTACATTGTGTATTTCTGCTCTTTTTTTCTCAAATTTTTACTGTTTTTTCAACAATATGTTGCTGGCCAACAAAACCCTAGCTGCTGAAAATGGCCCCGTGGATGCACTTTGGACACCCATGAAATAACTATCAATAGTAAAATTTGTCACCTGTAACACAAAGCTGACACTAAGTTATGTCTTTAAACATATGTAATGTCAGTTTTCAGACCTTTTTTTTTTTTTTTTTTTACAAAATAAAAGAATATTAAAATGGCCCCTGCATACTTTGACTTTTCACTACGGTGAAAAAAGTTTGGACATCCCTGGATTAGATGCATGTGTTGTAGTACAGTGGTTCTCAACCTTTTTCAGGGATGTACCCCCTGTGAACATTTTTTAAATTCAAGTACCCCCTAATCAGAGCAAAGCATTTTTGGTTGGAAAAAAGAGATAAAGAAGTAAAATACAGCACTATGTCATCAGTTTCTGATTTATTAAATTGTATAACAGTGCAAAATATTGCTAATTTGTTGTGGTCTTTCTTGAACTATTTGGAAAAAAAGATATAAAAATAACTAAAAACTTGTTGAAAAATAAACAAGTGATTCAATTATAAATAAAAATTTCTACACATAGAAGTAATTATCAACTTAAAGTGCCCTCTTTGGGGATTGTAATAGAGATCCATCTGGATTCATGAACTTAATTCTAAACATTTCTTCACAAAAAAAGAAATCTCTAACATCAATATTAATGGAACATGTCCATAAAAAAATCTAGCTGTCAATACTGAATATTGCATTGTTGCATTTCTTTTCACAGTTCTTTTTGACAGACATTTAAAAAAAATCTCACGTACCCCTTGGCATAAGCTTCAAGTACCCCCAGGGGTACGCGTACCCCCATTTGAGAACCACTGTTGTAGTACACAAATTGTCTAATAATTTAGTTTTTGTATGAAATAACAAAATCAACAGGGAATTGCTGAATCAAACCCCTGGAAGAAAAGAACAGGATCACAACACTTCTGCTGCAATTTGCATTTTAATGCCATTAGCACACATCTTATTCAACAACGGAACTACCTTTGGTCAGCTTCTGCCTGCTGTCAATCATTGGGGTTGCCTGAGCGTCCCGTTTTTCCGCCTGGCGCTAGTGTTGGACTTGTCTCCATTCACAAAGTAACATTATTTTTGGATGTAAAAAAAAGTGCAGGGGACAAAAACTGCTTTTTGAAAAAGTACCCACCCCAAATTATTATTACACCGATGCATGTACACCATACTTGCCAACCCTCACGAATTTTTTGGGAGACTCCCGAATTTCAGTACCTCTCCCAAAAATCGATATGAAAACCGTATATTGTACAGTACATATATTGCTCCCTTTAGCATTTTTTCCCCATCAACAGGAGAGAGGTAGTTGGAGGCGTGGCCGCCCCTAAAGACGGTCCGTGATTGGCCGGCCGCTGATATGCACGTGCCTCACTCTATTTATATGGCTGCTACTCACAGAGTTCTCAGGCGCGAGCTTCAGCCTGTAAAGTAAGCACCGCGAAGTGTTGTCGCTTCCACAAAACTGTTAAACAACTGACTATATTGTAGAGGAAGATGACGGACAAAACAAAATGTTTGTTCTTTTTGCTGCAACTTTGCACGGCTCGACTCTTGCTCGGGGTGAACGGTAAGTACTTATCCCTCCCACACACACACACACACGTTTTTTTGTTATAGTTAGATACCGCTTAAATCACTAAAATGACTCCTCAAGCTAGTTTGTTGTTTTTGCTGTTGTGTTCTTTTCACTCATCATCCCTTCCTTCTTCTTAACGTTGTTTGTCATAAAGTCGAGTGGTAGCAGTATTTTGTCAGTTTTTCTCTCAAGTGACACGGCTAATTTAAAAACGTGAGCTTCCGGTCGCGTGTGGATGCGAGGTTTGAGGGTCATTGTTTGGCTCGGAAAAAGCAATATCAACCAATAGAGTTTTACAAACAAAACAAATAGTCTCATTATAAGTGACATGTTTAATCTTTTGTAGTATACTGTGTTAGAATCTAAACTTAAGGGAAATTGACCTTTTTATCGTGGGCCCCTTTGGGGTCACATGACCTGCCATTATTCTTGTCCAGTGTTAACGTCATGCCATTGGCGTTTTGGTTTTGTTGTCCCCTGAATGCACCAAACACATGTAGGGCGATGTACCATATAAGGGAAAAATGGCCTGATTCTTCTTTCTCTCCCTCTCCTGACTTCTTTTTCCTCCACCTCCTCACGCACAACGCTTAGAAAGCATATGCATGGAATGAAACTGTTTTTTATATTAATACAAATTAAAAAAATCAGGTGACGTCGTTTTCCAGATTTGTACTCATGATCCAATAAACAACGTTATTTGTAAAAGGCACTTAAACAACGAACACTAGTTGTACCTCAGATTTAAAAAAAAAAAGAAAATCCAGCAACAATAACACAAATGTGGCTAAAATAAAAGTAAAAGACGTCAAGCGTTTTTAAAATGTGGGCTTTGGAGAATAATATGGTTGAAGCTTCCCCTATTGCCAGGGAAACTGATTTTCTGGAGCTTATTTTGTGGTTTTTTGCTCACCCGCAATTTTTTGCTTGCTGGAGGAGCTTAGAATCAATTCATTTAGCCTTTGAAATAACTGAAGTTTGCTAAACAGGTTTGGGAAAAAAAACTTTTAATTTGTTTTTCTAAAGCTGCCCTGCCTTTTGAAACAACACACACACACACACACACACACACACACAAACCCTGCAATTAACAATAAACGTCTTATGATGGGGTCAAATTGGGTTTTAAGATAAGAAGAGCCCGTCTAATGTGTATGGATCATGATTGGTCTCATTTCGGGAGCAGCATTTCAAATGTCCCTTGTCTCCAAATTTACTCATAGATTTTGGTACTTTTTTCATCTTTTCTAGTTTAGTCATTCATCGTACTACAGTGGAAAAGGAAAGTAAACATCCATCCCTCCATCCATTTTCTACCGCTTGTCCCTTTCGGGGTCGTTGGGGTGTTGCTGGAGCCTATCTCAGCTGCATTCGGACGGTATTCGGGGTAAACCCTGGACAAGTCGCCACATACCCCTATTAAAATACAATGTTTTTATAATGGAAAACAATTGGAACTGGGGATGAGTACCAAAACCGGTACTTTTTTGACCAGCGACCGAATCCCGCTGGTCCAACCAGATACTGATTCACCCAAAATTTGACAGTGCCATGTTAAGGTACCTGCATTGCGCATGATTTCACGCCCTCGAGCACTTGGCGATCACTCTAGTTGCACTGAGAGCAGACCCAACCAAACCATCCATAGGTAATGTTGTAATTTTCAATGACAACGAAGCAAGTTACTCAAAATGCTCCAACTTCACTAAAGTAGGGCTCCACTTTTCCAAAAATGTGCTAGCTTGTTGCTAATATACATTGGTTTTGCTATTGACATGCTAATATTAACTTTAATTTCAACATCTTCAAATTTGTTATTGAAAATTACAACTAAAATGCATGTTACAACAGCTGGTGCGTAATTAGTACAATACTTACAGTATCAACACTTTGTAGGGCTTAACATGAGACAGCAAGGACTGAAATGATCAACACACCATCGCTATACATTACTGCCATCTAACGTCTTGGACTTGGAGCTGTAATTGCAACTTGGTGTCATACCTACAAATGATACTCGGAAAATTCATAATAAAACATGATATAACAACTGGACACGAGTTATAATAAACCCTTTTTTAAATGTTGGAACAAAAAATGAGATTTTGTTATCAAAAACAATATTTATCAACACACACAAAATTACCGAAAATTGGTATCGTTGAGTACCGGGAATATGTACCAGTAAATGTGAACTGTACCCCTTTCTAATGGGAACACAATATAAAACAATAATAGGACTTAAAGCTTGTAGAATTCCATTGAAATGGATTGCACACTTTTTAATAGATGCTGCGCCACTAAAAAGTAATACTTCATTGATGCATATTTTGCTTTAATTCTTTTTTTGGGCAGTAGTCTTATACTCCAAATGTGTCCAATTGCAAGGGCATCTTTTGTGAACTGGTCTCCTTTAGTTCACCTCACTGATTTTCAATTGGCTTTAGCTCTTTTTGAAACCTGTATTTTCCTCTGGTGAAGCCATTCGTTTGTGCATTTTGATGTTATGTTGTGTCAGTCAGTTTGGTCCATGCACTAAATTAGTCCAATTTCTCAAATATCCATCCGTCCATTTCCTACCGCTTGTCCCTCTTGGGGATAGTTCAGCTCTAAATAGGCATCCTACAACCCATGGAAACACCTTAATCCGATCGTTTTAGGTTTTTGAAAAGTCGGACTAACACACCTGGATAATGCGGTTGGAAACCAGATCTCTCGAAGGGGTGTGTGCCGCCGAAGGGGACCTTTTTGTATTGCGCATGCGCCAGTCTCAATGCGCGGGATATAACCCGGAAGCAGATACCATTCAATAAAAACATAGGCAACAATTGTAATGAAGAAGAGGCTGTTTATTTGTTTATTTGCTCAATATAAAGTGCATCGATAGTTAAAAAAAAAAAGGCAGATTTATTCAAGAAAGAAATGTAGAATGCCGGCTTAATTCGAACTCCCGAACGAAATATGAATGAGATTAAAGAGAATGAAGCAGGTATTTTACAAGGCAAAGAATAAAGTGTACACAAACCTTCACACTGCATGTGTGCACTTCAAACTGATTAACAATAACTCTTTTCCACACAACTGGCAAGATAGTCCAAAACAATAGCAACCTTCATCTGGAACAGTATCAGTCGGGGCACGAACAGTATTTTACTTCGGATTTAAAACTCCTTCCATCAATCCGCAGAGTCTCATGAAGGAACTCCGAGACATTCAAAAGTTTTGTTTCCACGATTCTTCGTCCGAAAATTCCTTTGAAAAAACCCTGTCGCCGGTCTTTCTTTTGCCAAGAACCTGCATCCGCTCCGATACGTTCTTGGTAGTCCCGTCACGTTCGTAGCGCTATCTAAAATAATTTCTTGATGCTGTCTGCGATTTAACATCAGCATAACCATTAAAGACGCAATATTTGTAATCTGTGCCAATATTACAATGGACATCAGCTACAACAGAGCTAAACTTTTGTGACTTTAGCCACAGATGCCTCGTGTGACATCATAAGTCAACCAGAAAAGCCAAAACATTTATCCGACAAAATAAGCACCCCCTAGTGTACAGAAGGCACACGGTGTATGACCAATAGTCGCATTAGAAAGTGTGCATGGACACTTAGATTTCACATATAGGTGTGAAAATACAAAAAAACAAACTATTTGAGAAATCAGATTAATTTAGTGCATGGAAACATAGTGACTGTCATGCAAGTAAAAATACTGTTTTCTAGTGGACATCTGAAATGTTTATGGCCAAATTTGTTCTGGCTGGAGAAAAAAAAGTCCAAAGAATGATGCTGCTACCACAATGATTCACGGACTGTGGGTATGGTGTTAATATGCTGATGCTTTGTAAGCATGTTCTTGCAGGGCAAGGCCTGGTGGAATTTTTGTGAAGAAAAAAAAAGTATAGTGTCCCAAAAGCATGGAGGAAAATGTGGCTCACCATTTAGGGAGGTTTATGATAAAACAGCAGCTTGATGGTAGCAGCTTCACATTTACTGTACACAATGATGCAGTATTTAAATATTTGTCTTGAACCATTTGTCCCTACAGTCGTACAAAGTTTCACAGGGGCATGGAGAGTAGGTGCGGTCACAACGACTGACCTCAGCGTTAAGTCATATTTTAGACTAAAGCCAACACAGACATGTCAGTGAACCTCCTACAGCTCATTGGAGCCTTTCCAACTCTATTAGAGAGTGAGACTTGTTGTGGCTGTGCTGTGCTAAAAAATGTTTATAAGGTGTAAGCTGTTGCTGACTAAAAAGCAGCAGTTTATCTAACTGGGATGGAAAATGGTCTTCTTTGTTGAGTTGTTCATTTCCACCAACAAGACCTCATAAGGTATTCAAAGTGAGCCCAGGCTGAATATAACCTGACGCCTGGCTGGTGGTCAGCCATGACTTCTTGTACTGTATGTTGACTAAAACGTGTAAATAGGTAATGTAGGATCACCTCAGTTTCGTCTTAATGAGAACTATATTTGATGTGGTGTGTTTCCATTTTGACGTCCTGGTTGTATGTTTGATGTACTCCACGGTTTCCTTGTGTATGAGTGGTGGTCTAGATCAGTGATCTCCAATCTTGTTTCTGCGGAGTCTTGTTTTGATTGTGTTAAATCTTAGGCTGTATTCACACTGCAGGGTAGGATGTCCAAATTTGGATTTCTTTGAAGTCTATACATTACAACAAAAAAAAATCTTATGTCTTATGTGAATGCAAACTGACCCACATGACGTCACAAGTGCTGCAGGGTTTACGGAAGTAAATATGGCTTTAATTCTAGTTGGTCTTACTCCTGCGCATTTGTGGCAATTTCAAGGATTTTGTGCATTCAAAGTCAACATTTTTTTTAACCAAATTATTGCACATTGAAAATTAGGAAAGAAAAGGGCAAGCATTTTGTCTCTCGCATTTGCGTGTGGGCGAGCAGTCGGCGGCAGGACTGGTGGAACATTTACGTGAGTTCTACTATTTATTTAGAAACTGTCCATTTTGGCAAAGAATTATGACTCTCATTACTATTTGATGACGTATTGGTCAGATGCGTTCAGACTGCAGTCGCATTTGATACATATCTGATTTATACCCACATACGAATGTGGCCTGGGCCAGAATTCAAAAATTCGGAATTGCACTGTTCACATTGACATGAAAAAATCAGATTCAGGTCACATATGGGCAAAAAAAATCGAAATTGACCTGCAGTGTGAACAAGGTTTGCACACAAACAACAACTTATTAAATCAAACTTCAATTTAAAATGACAGACATATACTGTCCCCGTACTAGCCATGTAACAATTACCTGTATTAATGATAAACTTCGGTAAAACTCCTGACGGATAGGATAGGTTAGAGTTTATTTATCTTACAATGGACACATTTTGTGGTTGTGGTACAGATTTTACATTGAGTAACAAAAGTAAAACAAAATGAAATAAAACAATAAAAAAACAAAAATGACAAATACGCAAATCCCGGACTGTAAGCCGCTACTTTTTTCCTACACTTTGTATACCCTGCAAATGATAAAACAGTGCGGCTAATTTATGGATTTTTCTTTGCTGTGCAAAACACACAAGGAATTTGGTGCATCAGCATTAGAAGCAGGGCCGGGCGATATGGCTTTTTTTAAATATCTCGATATTTTTAGGCCATATCGCGATACACGATATATATCTCTATATTTTGCCCTAATCTTGAATGAACACTTGATACATATAATCACAGCAGTGTGATGATTCTATGTGTCTACATTAAAACATTCTTGTTCATACTGCATTAATATATGCTCATTTTAAACTTTCATGCAGAGAGGGAAATCACAACTAAGTCAATTGACCAAAACTGTATTTATTAATTAAACAGTTATTAAGCAGTGGCACAAACATTCATGTAATTTCAAAACAGAAAGTGCAAGATTGTCAGGAGGACCTACTTGGATAGCAGACGCGCTAGCCGACGCTAGCCGCCGACCGCACGGATGATCGGGTGAAGTCCTTCGTCCTTCCGTCGATCGCTGGAACGCAGGTGAGCACGGGTGTTGATGAGCAAATGAGGGCTGGCTGTCGTAGGTGGAGCGCTAATGTTTTTATCATAGCTCTGTGAGGTCCGGTTGCTAAGTTAGCTTCAATGGCGTCGTTTGCAACAGCATTGTTAATCTTCGCCAAGCTGTGTATTTACATGTCCAGGGTTTAATAGTATTGTTGATTTTCTGTCTATCCTTCCAGTCAGGGGTTTATTTCTTTTGTTTATATCTGCATTTGAGCCCGATGCTATCACGTTAGCTCCGTAGCTAAAGTGTTTCGCCAATGTATTGTCGTGGAGATAAAAGTCACTGTGAATGTCCATTTCGCGTTCTCGACTCTCATTTTCAAGAGGATATAGTATCCGAGGTGGTTTAAAATACAAATCCGTGATCCACAATTGAAAAAGGAGAAAGTGTGGAATCCAATGAACCCTTGTACCTAAGTTACGGTCAGAGCGAAAAAAGATACGCCCTGCACTGCACTATAGTCCTTCACTCTCACTCTCCTCATCCACAAATCTTTCATCCTCGCTCAAATTAATGGGGTAATCCTCGCTTTCTCGGTCCGAATCTCTCTCGCTGCTGGTGTAAACAATAGGGAAATGTGAGCAGCACTCCAGCTTGTGACGTCACGCTACTTCCGGTAGGGGCAAGGCTTTTTTTTATCAGCGACCAAAAGTTGCGAACTTTATCATCGTTGTTCTCTACTAAATCCTTTCAGCAAAAATATGGCAATATCGCGAAATGATCAAGTATGACACATAGAATGGATCTGCTATCCCCATTTAAATAAAAAAAATCATTTCAGTAGGCTCTGTGAGAAGGAGAGACTAGAAAGAGTGAGAAGAGCCTCTAGTGTAATGCCTGCAGCTAAAAGCAACTGCACAGAGAATCGCACAGAGACAAACCCGCGATATATCGAGTATATCGATATATCGCCCAGCCCTAATTAGAAGCCATAAAACCAAATGATACTGTAAGGGTTGAATTTTGTTTTCTTGTCTCTCAATTTCAGTGTATTCATTGGGTGATGTCACAGCAGAAGCCTTGATGTATTTCATTCCAAAACAAGTCAGACTATAGTTTTAGGCCTTCACACTACAGGTCAATTTAGATTTTTCCCCCCACATGTGACCTGTATCAGATTTGTTCATGTCAATGTGGACGGTACAATTCTGTTTTTTTGTTTTGTTTGTTTTTTCAAATCCGGCCCAGGCCTCTTTGCTATGTGGATATAAATCAGATATGTATTGAATGCGACTAAAGTTGATAAGGTTTAATTACATGAGAGGATTTCTTGTATTTCCTATGACTCCAACCAATAATCTGTATTACCCATCCATACATAAACACAAATGCTGTGTTTGTGAGAACATGTTTAAATGAGTCATTCCAAGTCATCTTTAATCTGTGATAAAAAATCTCAATTATCATAATTATCTTCACTAGGGAAACCGTTATCAGAAAAAGAGAGGGATCCACCCCTGCTAGAATTTAAAATGGCTTCCTTAATCAGTGTTTCAAAGGAATATAGTCTAATTTAGGCCTCTTAATTAATGTCTAGTCTGCCATGTTGAATAATTTACGGTCCTCGCCGGATGCAGTGACAGAATGGATGTAACTGTAGAGAAGAGATGTTGTGGCACCATCCTGGCCTCAATTGCATTCAGTGACAGCGCTTCACAGCAAAGCTTGTTTTGTTGATGATGCGTGGCGCCCCGAGTGTATTTTTAGCAGCTCGGTCTCATGTTTTCTTTTTTCTTTTAGAGCTGCAGCAGATGGTTGTGCAGTAGCGCTTACAGATTACACAAAGCTCACCTGCATCTGGAGCCCTGCTGAGCCTGCTAATGGCCCGGCTGGGGTTACTTGAGGCTCTCCTTGTATGCTCATTCACTCCTGCTTGATGCCTCGCAGATGTTTCGATTTTAATAAAAGGCAGGTAATGGTTACTGGACTGAATCGTGTTCCTCGCCCTCTTTTTTTTTTTTTTTTTGAAAAAGAGAATAGCACAGGCTCCTTGCCAGGATCTCCAGCATGCAAGTTTGTGCATGACTGAGCAGAGGGCATAGTGTTGAGGCCTCAGCATGCAAGTTGTGATGTAACAACACCGACGCGTGCAGCAACCATACATGGCCTTAGGATCCTTCCGTGAACACGCGTATTCCACAATCTCTTTTTGCCGCTGGATCTTTTAGTGTAACTTACTACGGTTGGAACAGTATCAATCAAATTACATTTTGTAGGCCCTAATTACGCTTTGGTGCATATCTCACAAACCTATTGTATAAAACTGCTTTAATATTTTTTTCATTGACTTACGGTAACAAAACAGTGCCAAAATCCCTGCGTGTAAAAACCACACTGTCTTTTTGCTTGCACGCAGACTTTGTTTGCACTAGCGATGTGTCTTTCTCCACGTCTGGGGCATTTATGTTTTTTGGCACTTAGAGGCGGCCCAACAACTCTCCTCCCTTCTGATAGGTCACTTTACATGCCTACTGTTTCCTGGTCAGAGCCAATCCAAGGGAACTGAAGTTTACAGCAGTGGTTCTCAAACATTTTTCACTGAGTACCTCTTTAGAAAATACTTGGCTCTCCAAGTACCACTATAATAGCCAACATTAAAAATACGGTAGCGCAGTAGGCCTAAGTATTCATTAAAAACAGGGCACTTGCAAACTTTTAAAATTACCTTAATTTGTATCTTAAAAATAAAATATTTTGAATAGCATTTCATGTTTTTAATATTTTTTTGTTTTGATTATATTGTAAAGTACTTGATCCTATGTTATGTTATGTTCCACATGTAGTTTATTCAATGTTTAATAGATGTTGTGGTTTCCCATGGCCTTCAAGGCATCATTACGTGCAGCTTGTTTACATGTGTGCTGCGTGTTGATTGGCTGGGAGGCTGAGAAAGGGCGGAGAATTTGGAGAACAGCAGTTTCCCACATCTGTTGAATTAAAAATTCACGGCGTAAGACGTTTCTGTTTGTGTCTTCTTTATTTTTGCGTCACTATGGCCTACAGTAGTCAAATTCTAACGACTTCCATTGAAGGCTGATAAACCTTTGATAACGGCTCGAGTCACGTCATTACAATATTTAGATGATTCTTTGGCGTTTTAACCAATGTTTGGAAAATTGTTTTTACACAACGCAGTTCGTTTTTCCAGCAACAAGTAATCAATCAATAAATAAATCAAATTTTATTTATATAGCCCTTAATTACAATTATCTCAAAGGGCTGCACAAGCCATGGCGACATCCTCGGCTAAGATCCCACATCAGGGCAAAAAACTCAACCCAATGGGAACAACGAGAAACCTGGGAAGGGACCGCATATGTGGGGACTGTGGACTGTGACATAATATTGTCTGTTTATTTGCATGATATCAATGTAGAAATATACTAAAGCTCTACTCCATACGTCATCAGCCTGATTTGTATAAACTACATGAACTGTGAAATGCGGTGAAAACACAAACTACACTCTTCTAGAACCTCTAGTTCCAGGAACCGGTGGAAAAGGGCCTATTGTCTAGCGCTTTTGGTTGCTCTTCCTGTTTTGTGTGTTCAACTGCAGCAACTTTTTCTCCTGTCTATTGCACCTGTTTACCATTATGATTTGCTCTATTTCGTTCAGCTGGCGCGACCTTCCAATGTCGGAATATTATGCTTTGTGGACGCCGTGCTGTTTCGTGTGTGTGTGTGTATGCTGTTCATTTGTTTGTGCTACAGACAGAACGTGTTAGTCTTTCAGAGGTCAGTACACTGACTAGCCTTACGGTGTATGTTTTCTTTATGCTTCAGTGCTTTTTACTAGCTGCACTTGCATTTTGTTTTGTCACAAATGAAATACTTTTTACCTGCACACTGCCTCCTCCTGTCCTTCCGCATCTGGGATCACATTAAGTTGTTAAAGGTTAATTGTTTAATAGGTTGTTGTGTAAAACATGTATATTAAATGATAATATATGCTAATATTGGGGTATGTAATCTAAAGAAGGGACACACAACAGGTTCCCTCGGATTGGCTCTGCCTAAAAGAGATTAGTCGTTTAAAGAGCGCATGGCGCGGTTGGGAGAGTGGCCGTGCCAGCAACCTGAGGGTTCCTGGTTTGATCCCCACCTACTACCAACCTCGTCACATCCGTTGTGTCCTTGAGCAAGACACTTCACCCTTGCTCCTGATAGGTCGTGGTTAGGGCCTTGCATGGCAGCTCCCGCCATCAGTGTGTGAACGTGTGTGTGAATGTGGAAATAGTGTCAAAGCGCTTTGAGTACCTTGAAGGTAGAAAAGCGCTATAAAAGTATAACCCATTTACCATTTAAATGGAGGGGAGTGGTATTCAGTGTAAGGCTGAAACGACGCGTCGACGTAGTCGACGTCATCGGTTACGTAAATACGTCGACGCCGTTTTTGTGCGTCGACGCGTCTCATATTTACGTCACATTACCGTCATGGCGAAGCGCAAAGCAGACGATGCGAGCGTTGCGAGCGAGGGGGGAAAAGCATGCCAAAAGTGGTCAAAAGTGTGGGAGTATTTCAATAAACGGCCTAATAATGTTGTTGTATGCACACTGTGTCGAGCGGAAATGGCCTATCGTAGCAGCACAACGGCTATGAACGAACATTTGAAAAGAAAACCATCAACTAGTCAATCGTCCGCGTGAGCACACGTTGTCATCATTACACAAAAACATGAATGTGTCATTTGTATCTGCTAGGGGTGTAACGGTACGTGTTTTGTATTGAACCGTTTCGGTACGGGGCTTTCGGTTCGGTACAGGGGTGTACCGAACAAGTTTCTAAGCTAAAGCTAAAGTGTTAACAAGCTGCTTTGCTCCGTCTGCCCCTGTCTCAGCACGCAGCATTGTCCCACCCACACAACCATCTGATTGGTACACAGAAAGCATTATCAGCCAATCAGCAGTGCGTATTCAGAGCGCATGTAGTCAGCGCTTCAGCGTGGAGCAGATAGGTGTTTAGCAGGTGAGCATCAGGCAGCGGACTCTCCCCAAATGATAATAAACACCTCCCAGTCAACTACTAGTAACATCACTATGAGCCCGTTGACCTTCTAGAAATATAAACTGCAGCTCAGCTCACTCGCAGTCCTGGCTTGAGGTGAAGGCTAATTACCTCTCAGTTCCAGCCACATCGACCCCTTTTGAGCGCCTATTTTCAGCTGCTGGGAATATTGTAAACAAGAAAAGAACCAGAGCATGTACACATGCTAACCTTTCTTCATTACAACTGTTAGTCACTCACTGGAATGAGTAGAATTGGTTATTGTGTACTGTGTTGGACTGGATGTTTATTTTGCACATTTTAAAAGCAATACTTAATGTTTACAGTGCTCCAGAATATTTAGATTGGCACTTTTTTGTATTGGATGTTTATCTTTATTTTTGCACATTTCAGCAAATAAGCAATACTTTCACTTTTGTTGAAATGTTTACACTGTTGTTACAGAATATTTCGTTTTGCACTTTTTTGTATTGGATGTTTATCTTTATTTTTGCACATTTTAAAGCAAAATAAGCAATACTTTTACTTTTGAAATGCTTATACTATTGCAGAATATTAAAATTTGCACTGGATGTTGACTTTTATATTTGCACATTGAAAAGCAAATAAGCTACTTTTAATTTTGTTAAATGTTAAAAGTTTTAAATGTTTACATTGTTACAGAATATTTAGTCATGTTGTTGTCAATGTTGACTGAGTGGCCATACTTCTTTTTTTTTGTAAATAAAAGCCATGCCTTTTGAAAAAACGGGCCTACATTTATTTTTTCATCTTCATTTTGAATAAAAAAATAATCGGTAAAAGGAAAAATAAGCTATAGATTAATGGAAAAAACAATCTATAGATTAACCGTTTAATCGAAAAAAATAATCTATAGAATAATCGATAGAAAAATAATCGTTAGCTGCAGCCTTAATTCAGTGCCAATCCTAAGTGCCAAAAGGGTGGATTGTCACGCGCACGCAGAAAAACACATTGCTAGCGCAAACAGACTCCGAGCCGAGTGCGTTTTCTATGCTAGAGGATTTTCGCACAGTTATGACGCCATACTATGTGGACTGGAAGTATTGCATACCTTTTAACCAACACAGTGTTATACCTTTTTGAACCTATAACCAAAAGGCCAGGATAGACTGAGCTACTGTTGCCCCGATTAACCCATTAACTTTAGGTTTGAACTACAACCTTTTCAGGTCTAGGCGCTTGAATCTTGATTCACACTTTTTGTTCACAGTGCACAAAGCAAGTTCCATAAAGGCTTGGATGTGTTTGGTGTAGGTGAACTAGAACTGTAGATTTTTAGCGGGTCCAAGTTCCCCCTTGCACTCACAAAAGGACAAACGTTCCTCAGACGCATCTTAAAAATCTTGCAGAAAGTATTTCCAGGAGCAGCTCTTATAGCTGTCAACTCTCCATAGACCTGGCATCCCAACGCTTCTTCCTCTGTATCATATGACTTCCGAGTTCACTCATGCCTACAGTATTAAATTGTGCCAAATCTTGCGCCGGGCCAAGACCTAGACCGTGACTCAGTGTGAGGGAGGAGAGCACAATGCCCTGTGGGAATGACTTGTTCTGCCAAACACAACCTCTCATAACTTTCCAATCTGTCACTGCGATTAAAATCAACCAAGGCTCTGGGTGAGGTTGTTTTTAAAACCGCCATGTTTAACTTAGAATTTGTAGGACAACATTCATCCTTTATTTCTTCAGGTGGAAGTAACTAAAACACAATACTGAAGTTAAGTTCAGAATCTCGTATGCTAGGAGGTCAAATACTTTTCCTGTGTCAGTTATCTTGTTTACTTCCTTTTAAACCATCACTGGCATCACAACTCTGATTTTCCAGTTGGCTTTGACCACCGTCTCGTGGCTGGCCGCCTTGACTGATGCGTCACGAATCCTTCATGAAATCCATATGGGCTTTTATGACTTATTTATTTCTCTCAATATTGCCACTTTAGCAGGAAACGAGGGTTTGGGATAAGGGTGTGCTTGTGGTGCAACAGTTGGGACAAAAACAGCTTGAAGGTTACAGCGCTGATAAGACAAAATATCCAATTGGAGGTGCAGTCTATTGCCTCAAATAGCCTTGTCTGGCTGTTCATCTAAATGGATCACCATTAATTAAATCAACCCATGTTTTTGACAGCACCTTATTTTACACATCAGAATTAAATAGAATTGCCAAGTCAACCGGCTAATTACTGCGTGTCCATTTGTAATTAGATTATCTCGTTCACTACTGCCGCAGTGCGGTCTGCTGTGTGCTGGTAATTACACTATAGTACAGTCAATTTAAGAGCTTAATTGGTTCCACGACCGAGCGCTTAGCTCAAAACACTCAAACCAGCGCCTCTCATTGAAATTAATTTAAATAATTTGTAGTTGTTAATAAGTACATTGCACACAGATGTCTTTGAGTGACGGTCTGGAGAGGTCAGAGTTGGCAGCAACCGGTAGGGATGGGTACTTTTTTGGCATCACCTGAATCCCGCCGATTCATGTAAAATCCAACTGTGCCATTTTAAAATACCTGGGTTGGACGTGACGTCACGCTCGGTTGCCTCTTTGCGCTTGGCGATCATTCCAGCAGTACTGAGAGTGCAACTGGTCTGCAATTTTCAATGCCAACAAAGAAATTTACTCAAAACTCTCCAACGTAATCCAAGTAAGGCTTCACTTTTCCAAAATTGCACTAGCTTGATGCTAAAAAACATGGACTTTGCTATTGACATACAACTGATTACCTTTAACAATGTTACATGGTGATTTCAGCGCCTCCTAATTTGTTAATGAAAACTACAACTAAGATGCACGTTACAATCAAATACCTTGTGCGTAATAAGTACAATACTTTTAACACGTTTTAGGGCGCAACATAAGACTAGACCTCAAAGACTGAACTGACTCGCCAACACAATATATACACTACTGCCATATAATGTCTTGGACTTGCAACTGTAATTGAGACTCAGAAATGTTATAAAGAAATGAAACAATATATAACTACTGGACAGACATAATCAGCTAATGTTTTTATGTTGCAATAAGAAATCTGATTTTATTATCATAAACAATAAAAAAATTAACACAAAAATAAAGTACAGAAATTTGGTACCGTTGAGTACCGGTACCGAGAATTTGTACCATATTGGTTCAAATGTGAATGGTACCGATCCCTTAGCATCCAGTATGTATGTCTGTGTAAGCCCCAGTGAGCATGAGTAATGATCGATTGTCCAGTATGTAGAGTCAGAAGACCGAAAGAACTGAAACGTGCCGGGCACACCATCCGGCAGTTTCTGCATATTTTCATGGACAAATGTCTACAGTTAAGATGTTGTTTTCATGCAGAGATTGGATTATGTTTTGAAGCGATGCAGACTGACTGTGCTGCATTCAGGCTGCCTTTTTTGGTCATACTTTTATCGGGTTTGTTTTTCTTATTCAGCGCTCATCTTTGCACTCACTTTCTCAGTTTCGGTGGTCGGAGGGCAGGATTGTGCCGATCTCTGGCTGTGGGCTGTAGACGGTCACTAGTGAAACCGGCGATGGGGTGGCTTGTAACCCAAATTTATGTTCGCAACTTAAAGCCAAGAGAGAGCTCTTATCTCAAAATACTCACAAGTTAAGGTACCACTGTAGACATAACATTTAGGGAGATCTGGCTTTTGGGGAAGTTTCAGTATGAATCTAAAATACTGGTCAATGTTTCATTACTTTTTGCACAGAACACTATTCTAATTGTCAAAGCGTATGCCTTTTCTGTGAAAAATAAAAATGTATATTCTAGTTGGAGATGCTTAGGGTTTAATACTGCTGATTCCAATACGATCATCCATGAGCGAGATCAGCCGATACCGATAGCAAGTACAGTATTAATTGCAAATGTTTTTAGTAATTTATGGTGAGTGCAGTATTGTAACAATATCATCACAATATTTAAACTAGTTACATTACATGCAATTGGTTGAACAAAACAATGTCAATAGTACACAATAACCAAATAAAAGGAACAACTACTACTGCAAAGTCCTCCGATGTCAAGGGACTTATTCCCGGAGTTGTGAAACATTTACAAAAACGGCAGAAAAATGTTGTGTTTTATCAATCATATACTGATACTACTCTTGGTAATGACACTACGATTTATGGATTAAGTAAAATATATCTGCTTTACGTGTAATACTGGTCGCAACACAGATACCAGTCATCCGTTGGCATTATATTATCCTCTCTCCGGACTCTTATTAATCTACTTAATCTACTCTAGTGTGTGAATGGGGAAATAGTGTCAAAGCGCTTTGAGTACCTTGAAGGTAGAAAAGCGCTATACAAGTATAACCAATTTACCATTTACTTGTGTGTTTTATGTTCATAACCAAATACTTTCTGATGTAACATGGTATGTCTCCATCTAGACTTCTAAAAGATAGCTAAACACTTATTTCTTGTGTTTTTTGAAGCTAGTTTATCAGCTAGTTTAGCGATTATCATGCCTTCTTGTCTGCTCCTGGATGGTGTGTAACATGTTTAGCCTCGTTCTCAAGTGATCCTTTTTTTTTCCGCAATGGAGGTGAAGATTATTAACTTAGGGGAGTGGCTCCACACTTGTTATGAACATACACAGTATGTTCTGTCAGGCGGCAACTATAAATACAGTGCCAATTAGAGGGGATCTGCTTTTGTGATGAGCATTGACAGGCATTAATCAGTATTCGCCAATTGCGTACTTTTTCACAGAAATCGGCTGATACTGATCTGTGGCTGATTTATTAGCGCGTCTCTACGCAAAGTCAGAATTATTAATAATGAATCGTATATTTTAATAGTTGGAGCATAAAAAACCGTTCAGGACCTTCTAAAAATGTTTTATTAGAGCCCTTTCGCCAAGATATAACACCCACATAGTCACATTTACACTTGTTTAATCCAGCCTGAGGCTGAACCACGTTGGAGGGACTATGTCTCACAGCTGGCTTGGGAACACCTCGGTGTGTCCCAGATTCCCCTGTGGAACTAGAGGAGGTAGCCAGGGACAGGGAAGTCTGGGCATCTTTGCTTAGACTGCTGCCTCTGCGACCCAGACACTGATAAGCGGCGGAAAATTGATGGATGGATGGATGGATGGATGGAGGGAGGGAGGCGGACGGACGGACGGACGGAACCAATCAGTGGTCACAATACTGAAGAGCATGATTGGTTTGGTCTCATCTAGTGCTATCTGTATTGATATCTGTAGTTGATTTAGCCATGTCTATGCCTAAAAATGATAAATAAAGTCCAAAAATACACGCAATATGCTTTAAAAAAATCTGCGATAGTGAAGCCGCAAACTTCGAAGTACGATTTGGTGAGTGTCGACTGTAATTATTTTGCAACCTGCTGACTGACACCTAAAAACATCCTGTCTGAAGCCTCGATCACGTGTAAAGGTTTTAGTGCATTTCAGGTTTGTCCTGAAATGTCACCCTAAAAAACGAATATCCCTAACTTTTTGTAAGTAATATGTACTATTGAATATGCAAGTGTGTGTGTGTGTCGAGAAAACACTATAATATTCAGGAGTGAGAACGACACAACTCTTAAACCTGTTTCTACAAATAAATACATACTTCTGCGGTGTTTTCTTTAAGTTGTGGGGGCTAAAGCTGTGAGAAAACGAGGCCACGGCTCATTTTAGCAAGTTTTGCAGACACTGCAACTCAAACCATCAATTTTATGCTTGTGGGCCAAACCTCAATAACAATGATCTAAATGGTAATTGTTAACTTGGCCTGAGCCTGCGTGATTCAAGCTCCCACTTCCTGTACTTCCTCTGTATAGTTCCAGTCTCAATAGACGAGGTGAAAAAAATGATTAGCACTGAATCTGAACTCTGCTGTTTTCCCAAACACTTTTGTCACTTTTGAAAGCTGTCTGATAACTTAGTAAGTGCCAAGTCACACGCTGCCTGCTGAGAAGCACGTGAGCGGCTTGCTGCCAGATGGTCGCGTTCAGGCAGCGCCGAAGCCCCTGGAAGCATCCAGCATTGGTGTTTGCTGTGTTTACAGTGACAATGTGTGCTGGATTTACTCAGCTGTTCTACCTGTGACATTTTGTCTCTTCTCTACTCTTCAACGCAGCAGGAGCATTGACCTGATGATCCACTAGTAGAGGAGTAACATCAGGTTATTCTTTTAAATATCACAAGATGCCAAAAAAGCAGATTGATAAGAATAAATCCAGCTGATAAAAACATCTGTTTCAAAATGCTAAAGCAGGGGTGTCAAATTTGTTTTCATTGAGGGCAATATTGCAGTTGCGGGCTGCTTGGAACAGTGAATTAATTCAATCAACCAATCAATCAATATTTATTTATATAGCCCTAAATCACAAGTGTCTCAAAGGGCTGCACAAGCCACAACGACATCCTCGGTTCAGATCCCACATAAGGGCAAGGAAAAACTCAACCCAATTCAAATATATAAGGATTTGTGTCATGATGTCATTACACAATTGCCTATATGATTGTTTTGTACGTACACTGTAAAAAAATAAATAATTGTGTATATAAATGTTTTTTTTTTATAGCCCAGTGTTTTCTACAGCATACTATTGTATATTCAATCAATCAATCAATGTTTACTTATATAGCCCTAAATCACGAGTGTCTCAAAGGGCTGCACAAGCCACAACGACATATTGAATAGCTGTACCACAGTTTATTTTAGCAACTCGTAGCTCAGTTGCCAAAGTTTTACTGTAAAATGTACAGGTTTTTTTTTGTGCAGTATATTGCTGTAAATGGAAAAACAGTACACTTTTTCTTTTTTCTTTTTAACAGTTAATTTTTGGCAACTGAGCTGCCAGTTTTGTTTCCATAATATATATGGTTGTTTTTACGTTGTATTACTATAAATGGAAAAAACGGCACCATATTTTTTCATGGTAAAAACACAGCTTATTCGCTGTAATTTTACCAAAAAAATCTGTTGTCATCTTTACAGTAAATCTATGGTCATCTTCACAGTGTACAATTTGATGTGTAACTTGCTGTAAAATCATAGGTCAGGCAGACATGAAGTATTTATTTTAATTTTAACAAAAAATAGTTGAAATGTATGATTTGTTGCCTTATGAGAGGATTCAGAAGGACCCATTCATGAAACATACCCAATTGGGGAGGTGCGTTATCCACTTTAGCCGCCAGACGGCATTAGTGTTGAATACCTTAAATGTGTTGTGTGGCAATTCCAACTTTGACCAAAGTGTCCGTTGCTATGTAGTGTAGCGCTGTCCATCATTTTCAGAAGACTGCACTGCAAAATTATTAACCAACCCACCTTCTTCTCATGTGAGATCCACCCAGGAATGGGGCCATATGAATCTCTTCCCTATCGTAATATGAGCGTTTAAAAGATGTACAATTGCATGCGGTACATGTATTTTTGGACAGAAACAACAATACATTTAGTAAGAAATAAAATAGTACCAGGCTTTCGCGGGCCACACAAAATGGGTGTTGGGCCAGGTTTGACCCCGGACTTTGAGTTGACACCTTTTGTGCCTAAGTGATAACTTGTATCTGCCTAAAATAACTTGATCTGTATATGCATTTAGCAGCTACAGCCAGGGGGTAATTTGTAATGAAATGTTTTTGGTACGGTACACGTTAAGGGACAGGAAGTGCCCCGCGACGTAGTCGCATGTATACTCCGTAAATAAATACAGTCCATTACAGTGCAGCTAGTGGTACTGGTAGTCATGGTTAGCGATCAACTGTGACCTTAAAACCAATGTACGTAAAGGACCCTGATAATCGTCTGTTACACACCCTATTTGCAACAATTTTTCCTCATAGTTCCTGCAGCAGCCTTCTATCACTTCCTGTTTAGCTATCTTAAGCCTTAACTGTGCCCTCTGCTTGCTGCTGCCAGGTAATAAAGCAGGCTGACAGGTTCATCCCTATCAGTTAGTTTAGTTTTTACAAGGGACTAATGTACATTTGAAAGAGCCAAATACAGCTAGAAAATTTTGTTTTCTCCCCATCTACCCAACAATAAAAAATGCTAATCTCCTTGAAGCACTTTGTGGATAGTATTTAATCTTAATTAACTGATTTCATTATCTGGGCAAGACCGTTAGACTCTCCCTACAAGAGTCACTTGGTAACCCCAAACCTTCCCTCTTTCCCTCTAGGTGATAGCTGTAAAGTGAATATTTGCTCTAATGGTGGAACTTGCGTGACCAGAGAAGGAGATCCCTTCATTTGCATCTGCCCCGATGGCTTCACTGGAGAGACGTGCAATGAGATGGAGACAGGTGAGCCCAAAAACAGCCCAGGGTCCACCTACACAATCTGATGATGTCTTTATCAATATTTGACCAGTTCATTTACAAAACAAAAAGTAATTAATTTTTTAATTAGTTTATTTCTTCTTTTTCAAAAGGTCCCTGCAAACCCAACCCGTGCAAGAACGATGGTGTGTGCAGCGCGACGGGCCACTCCCGCCGCGGCGACGTTTTCAGCGAGTATGTCTGCAAGTGCCAGCCGGGATTTGAGGGCGTCCACTGCCAGAACAGTGAGTTTGTGCACCCTAACCTTCACAAAGACACCGCAGACCCTCCTTTTTTCTTTTTTCTTTTTACCCAGGAGATTCATGAAATCCCTGACATCCCTGGTACTTGTAAATTGAATAGAACAGAGGTGTCCAAACTTTTTCACACTGAAAAATCCAATATTTTTCATTTTCAAAACTAATAAAATATATAGATTTTTTTTTTACCTTTAGGGCTCCCCTCAAGTTTGGTCCCGGGGACCTGGAAGGATCTCAGTCATAAAAATGTTAAATATAAGTGATATATTCATTTTTTATTTAAGGCTCACATTTTTATTTAACGCTTACATCTCTAGATCAACTTCACGTCTGTCGATATGAAATATGTTTTTTTAGGTTTTATGCAATTTTTTTGAAAACCCTGTTTTTTATGGCTTAAACACAAAATATGCAATATTTCTCCCCCCAAAAAAATTCAGAATGGACTATTCGATGTGAAGTAATTGAAGCCTTAAAAAGGTCAATAATTGCTAACATTGATTCTAATAGATTATTTTTTGAGCAATGACTGTTAAAAAAAAAAAAAAAAAAAAATATCCCATTAAAATAATTGGGCATCCAAAAGTGTTTAAAAAATGTCAGACATTTTTTTCCATTTTAGATCTAGATCAACTTCCGAGCTATCCGTCGATTATAAAATGTTAGAATTTTGTTATGCTTTTTTGTTTGTTTTATGCCCTTTTATTTAAAGAATGGCAAAAACACAAATATTTCATGACATTGCTTTTGGATCATTAAAAAGAAAACAGCCTGCATGGCAACTTTGTGTTATTAGAGTCAACATTGTAACTTTTTTTTGTTACGCTATTTTTTTATATTCTTTATTTTCAGAATTTAGAGTTTTAGAATGTGCTATTTTGGTAAAATAGCCGCAAATAACCCCCGTGCCACACTTTGGAATACCTTTTGGAATAGAGCTTTTGTCATCTCCTTCCAAAAACAACAATGCCAACTCTGTTATCTGCTTCCAACAAAACTATCGGATTCCAAAATCCAAAATAACAACGCATCTTTTGTCATTGTCGAAAACTATGATTCATCGCCTCGTGGACCTTCCGGTTAATTGGAAGGGTGGATTGTGTTCGGCCATCACTGTACCAAAATTGCATTGTCACTGTTATAAGTAAATGAACCAGTCAGCACAAAAAATAAAAGTGGTGACTGTCTTTGTACGTTCCTGTGTGAAACATTTCAATATAAGAGTCCCTTTTTAGATCTTTATCTCGTTCACCCTGCGCTACATTTACATGTCACCAGCTTGGTTATTTCAGGGTCACCCTGCCACACCGGTAGCAACATGCGCTGCACTCCCTCTGAATGTCTCCAAGATGCACACACACATAGAGATCGACCGATATGGTTTTTCCAGGGCTGATGCTGATACCGATTAGTAGTAGTCAAGGAGGTGGATAACCGTTATTTGTAGTCGATATTCAATTGCAGGGGCAGCACAGTGAAAAAGTGGTTAGTGCCGGTGCCTCACTAAGAGGGTCCTGGGTTCGATTCCCGGGCTCGGGGTCTTTCTTTGAGGAGTTTGCATGTTCCCCCCGTGACTGTACTCCGCCTTCCGCGCGAATGCAGCCACGACTCCAAGATGGACAAGCGGTAGAAAATGGATGGATTAATTTGCAGTAAAAGTTAGCTTAACATGAGTGGTATACGTCAGTAAACAGCTGGACAGAGCTTCATGTTGTTTTGTTCTAACATTTTTTTCGGAAACGTCGGACCAGTAGCGACAGGCATCACTCCGCCGTTTGCAGCTTGTGCAAAACGCGGCTGCCCGTCTCCTCACCAGTACCAAAAAACGTGAGCACATCACCCCAGTGCTGGCCTCACTCCACTGGCTCCCTGTCCGTCACCGCATTGATTTTAAATTACTTTTAATTGTTTTTAAATCCCTAAATGGTCTGGCCCCACAATACTTGACCGAGCTGCTGCATCACCATACCTCGTCTAGAGCCTTGAGGTCAGCTGACCAAATGCTTTTGGCGGTCCCCAGATCCAGGCTAAAGACCAGAGGGGACAGAGCCTTTTCCGTTGCCGCCCCTAAGCTCTGGAACAGCCTTCCCCTCCACATTAGGTCAGCCCGGAGCCTGGGGGTCTTCAAAACCCTCCTTAAGACCTACCTCTTCTCGCTGGCCTTTGACCCGAGCTGAGTCCGCCCACTAGGCCACCATTTCTAGTCCCCCCCCCTCCCACCCCTTCGCTTTAGTTGTATTTTTCAATTTGTAGCACTTTTATTTATTTTTATTTTTTTTATTCTGCAAATTTTTAAAAACTTTTTATTCGACCCCTTTTACCGTATTGCATTTGCATTATCTTGTTTAGCACACTCATTGTTTATGTTCTTTGTTTGTTTTTTTTGTTTTGCTTAGTTGTTTTTTTTTTGTTGTTGTTTTTTTTTTTTTTTTTTTTTTTGTTTGCTCCATGCTTTTTTAACCTGTAAAGCACTTTGGTGCAATCTAAAAAGTTGTTGAAAATGTGCTATATAAATAAAGTTGACTTGACTTGACTTGACTTGACATGTTATGCAGCACTAAAGTGTGGTTAATTTAGGAGCATCGACATTTGTACTTCAAAATAAGGGAAATCTCCTGGAAAATTGGTAAAAATATGGGATCTCTCTACATCACAATATCTCACCATCTACTTAATGTTATACAGTTTTATAGCATTTATGGATTTAATACATTGGAAGGTTTCCTCGTGAGGAACCCTGAAATATTGCGAACCTTTAAATAAAGCCAATTCTCGGCTCCTTTGCTCAGCTTACAGATGAGACATTTTTAAGCTCACTCCTGGATGTTATGGGAAGTATGAGAATGTGTGAGCTGCTGCCTGCTCTTCTTTACTTATTTAATAAGTCTCATATTTGTCAATTTACACAAAGTTTGGATTTTTGGCAGAAATATATTTTCTATGTTCATCTGCATCTGTTATTTGATTGAATCACGGAACATGGAACTTGCGGTGGTCCTTTATTGAGCCCACACTCCGAGTGTTGCGGTCAGAGGCTTGTCCAGTGACTCGATCGCTGCAGTAGCTAAAACAAATAAAACGGGACCGGGAAGACTCCAGGAAAGGACATAAGCTGAATTTCCTAGCAGAAATTTAAAGTTTGGACCGGCATGCAGAGGAGAAAGGGGGCATGAAAGCAGCTGAGCTGACCGGAGACTAATTCTCACAACAACTCAAATATCACATCCATCCATCCATTTTTCTACAACTTGTCACTTTCGGGATCGCGGGGGCGCTGCAGCCTATCCCACTACACTGTGGACAAGTCGCCAATTCATCGCACGACCAGCACAGATTAGACAGACAACCATTCACAATCACATTCACACAATATCAAAACATATTTTGGGAGAATTATTGACAATAAGAACATTTTTTATTCTTAATTTTTATTTTATTTTATTTATTTTTTTAAGAGGGGCTTTAACGAAAAGGGAACTTTTCTCATGCAGTGCTAATCTGCTGGTGCTTGAGAAGTGGTTATTACTATCTACTTCACAATGTTTTATTATTTTTAAATACTAAATACAGGCGTCGTATGTGAATTTATTGTAACTGCTGATGTAGTTATTTTGTAGTTGTAAAGAAAAAAAAAAAAGGCCCATACTGATATACTTCATAATGCCAAATATCTGCACCGATAATCGATCCCTAACCCACACGCACAGGCAGATTTCTGTTTGCTTGACATGCTGCAGAATTGATGCTAAGGATGCAATACGTGGCACTAAATGGGACTTGTTGTGTTTTACCCTTTTCCTCCTTGTAGGTGTCGATGGGGCAGATTTAAGCTCAAGAAAAGGTAACCATAGCAATGAACCTAAAGAGAGAGTGTGTGTGTGCATGAGCGAGTGTGTGAGTTTCCTGTTGCATCGTGGCTCTTTAATATCTAGATCTGCTCTCTTGCTTGCACACAGAAGCCCAATGTGCCGCTTGAAGACTAAGACTACCGTATTTTTTGGACTACAAAGTGCACTTAATATCCTTTACATTTCTCAGAACTCGACAGTGCGCCTTATAACCCGGTGCGCCTAATGTACGGAATCATTTTGGTTGTGAAGCCGCACCGCTTAATGGATTGTACTGTGCGTCATCATAAGAGTATTATTATGGTGTGTGTATGAGGTAGGACATATCTGGGGTTTTGTTTCGCAATATTATGCAAAAGCAACTTTTCTTACCTTCTGGTACCTGCTGATCTGTATTTGGGATCTGCATAAGTCCTGAAAATTCACGCGCGTCCGCCATTGTAGTCTGTGCCGACACCGTCGTCAATAAGCTTTTTCTTTTTCTTTATCTTCTTGTTATGGGACATTCATCCTCTGCTGTTGCCATTTTTAATATAAAGTAGCGTAAAGTTCTTACTTATGTCTGTCAGTAAACTCACCATGAAAGCGCTAAAACATATCGGTGTAGTGAGTTTGATTATCCACCCAAGGAACTTTAGTTATTAGAGGGTTCCGGTCGGACGGTTTTTCACAGGACACATTTCCGGTGTTATTGCACAAGTGAGCCACGGATGAGGAGATGCTGCTCCGTTATTGATTAAAGTAAGGTCTGATTGTCATTAAAACAGTTAGCTCCATTTTTTGACACTTCTTCCACTCCCGTCCTTGCACGCTACAACAAAGATGACGGAGATGACGCTGCCGAAGGGGAGCCACGTAAATAAGACCGCCCACAAAACGGCGCATCCTCAAGCGACTGTCAGAAAGCGGCTTGAAGATGGTCTGTAAAACATAATTTATACAACATTTTGACCAAAGAACCGCCATTAAATGTTATGTTGACCACAGGGAAGTGTTTTCCATTTAAAAAAATAAACAAATAATATGAACCGTTCAATGCGTTATTGCGCCTTTTGTATGAAAATAGACCTGACTAGACCCGCTCATCGGCAGTGCGCCTTATAATCCAGTGCGCCCTATGGTCCAGAAAATACGGTACTTCTAAAACCTCCATTCAACTATCAATCGTAATATTGCTCAGCTCTAAACTGAACACCTTCATAGATGCTCACCTCATGCGTTCGCCTGCGTTCATATCTACACCCAAATCTTCCCCACGCATTCTGAAAAAATCCTGGAAATTAGTTTTATTATTTTGTGTGTACTCCCCTTAACTAGCGATGGGAGAAACCTCCCTTTTTATAATAAATCTCAGACAGAAAAAGCACATATTTCACCTCGTTGGAGTTCTCTTGTTATTAGACAGGGGGAACCATCAGTGTCATTAATTTGAGCACAACCTTGTGTACATGAGCAGAGGGGCCCCTCATCCTTCTCGTGTCCTCATTGTGTTGTGACACTTTAAGTGCCATCTCATGAGTGTTTGTGCGTGGGCTCCTGGCAGACAGCTCCTGCTTTGTCTCTCTCACTAGGCACTAGGGGGGCGGGGGGCGTAGTGTATTTACATTGTGACTCGCTGCCTGGTGTTTAATCTAATATATGCACCAGCATGCATGTTGGGACAACACTAATTGGATGTCATCATTGTCAGTTACGTTGCATGATTTAGGTGAGGATATAAAAAACACGTAAATGCACAAAAAAACATGATTGGGTTTGTAACTGCTGAAAGACGTGGTGGTGACCTCCCCATAATTTGTGTTCCGCATACACGTGGGCATACACACTCGCTCCTGTTGCCAGGTGGAAAAAATTGAAGCGCGTAGGCGGAACGGGGTACTAAGTCCTGACAATGTCAGACTGGCTTTTAAGGGCCAAACTGCAAGTACGGCTTGCGCTCTCTGCCAAATGTCTCCTAAAAGCCTTTTTTTATGGCAATCAGGGATAATGTGTGCAGAGCGGGGGAGGGGACACTCAAGAAAAATTTTAAAAGCTGCTATTTTCACGTTCTTGACTGAGGCCTCTCAATGCAAGATTTTCAAAAATTATTGTAAGATTTTGTATGGTTGTTCAGGAAAGTTTCCACTACTGTGCAACATGCCTATATTTGTGTATAACAATGAATGTTTGGATATTTTTTTATTACTTTCTAACATTGTGTAAATTTTAACATGTGTTCTCAGGATGCACAATATTTTCTTTTAAGCTGTGACAGATAATTTTCTGCTGTTCAAGGTTGATACCGATAAGCAATAACTCATTTATATTCATCATTTTTAAAATGTAGATTTAAGTGTAGTTTGTGCACACCCAGAGGTAAAAAGAGTCAAAGTTGGATTTGACAAAGTGTACTTGTAGATATGTCCTGACAAAAGCCAGTATCTTCAATTATGGTAAAGGCTTGGTATTGCCGTAGACTATGTTAACACTGCAGGCCAAAGTGGCCCAAATTGGATTTTTTTAAAATCAGATTTTTTCCAGTGGACTGTTTACACTGCAAGTAAAATGTGATCTTTATCAGACTCTTTTTTTAAACGCGGACAGGCCCCAATGTGGTCTCGATGTCACTTGCATGCGCAGTTCGCTAAAGTGACATCGTCTCACAAGATGTAGTTTCTCTTTAAATATCTTTCTTGAAAATGGCCTTGCAAATATATGTGTTGTCTTGTCTAATCATAAAAGATGCAGACGAGGCGTGTTGGCTGAGTTCTTAAAGTTTACTCCACAGCGTGCTCATCAATAACATCAAGCTGCCGGCATGTCTACATTCAACAACCTAAACGGGACTACTGCACATGCTCTTTACTACTGTGGCATGCTGGGTAATGGAGTTCTTATGTTACCTAGCTCATAACATCACTATATATATATTTGCCACCTAGAAGGTCTTACTGACAACAACTCGTGATCTAATCGGCTATCGCAACTGTCTGTCAAATGTTTGTGTCCGTTCACTTAAGAGTGCAAGGACGCATTGTTGATTCTGTAGGTCTCGGGCAGATTATGTACAGCATGGCAACATAAGCTAGCTGAATTATGATTGGATAAAAACTCTATAACCTAAAAACAACAGCGCTGGAAGGAGCATAATGTAACATGAAGAGAATATGAATACTTTTAGATATTTAGGGAAAGTAAATTTAAAAAATACTTTTATCTTTAATTATGATCATGATTTCTGGTTATGTTAGGCCAGCAGAGAAGGCCTTGCTGGCCCTGACGGCACACCACTGAATAAAGGGCATTATTTAGCAATGGTGATCATGTATTTTTTCATGAAAATATGTTGATGCTGATCGGTGGGCGATCAATCGGCACATCCCTACAATTAGTCATCGAGTCATCTCTGGCAAACTTTGCGCACTTTTCAAACCGGCCCAGATTTTTTTTTTTTTTTGTAGTTTGCTTTTGGGCAGCGTCTTTAGCAGCAGGCGTTTTCTTAGGCTTTTTTAAAACACCGTTGTAGCGATGCTGACATTTTTGGTGACTAAGGTTTGACGTGTTTAAGCTGAATGTCATTTTTCCGTCTTTGCGGAATATCTGCACAGCTTTCGGTGAAAGTACCATGTAAAATGTCTTCCTCTGAAACCGCAAAGTACTCCCACGTGAATGACGCCATGTCTGTTTACGGTGAGTCAGGCGAAGTTTATAGAATGGCATGTCTGAGAAAGGGAGCGCTTGATTAACTTGCTCTAACCCACCTAATAGCGACTGATTAGAGCGTTTTTGGGTTTTTAATTTTTGTCGTAAAATAAAATGCATCTTGTGGACCAACTTTATCATCACAAGCGGTCCATGTTTCCCTGTCCTGGCTGCTCAGTACAACATGACAAAGTCAGCGCATCTCCCTGCCTTTTAGGAAATGTGACTGGGTTTCATTTGCAAATTGTTACGTGTATACTGGAAAAAAGCAATTTTTGCGGGGATCACTTAAAATTAAAAAAAATATCCAGTAAAGTAATTGAAGCACAAACAAAATCACTCCCAAATGGCTATGACCGGGCACCCATCTCTGTCCTGGATGCTCAGTATAAAATATGAATAACTTTAAAAGTGAGCTGTGTGAAGTGAACATGTGAGAACACTTTAAGAATATTACTTTAAGTGTAAAGTTTTGTAAGGGTGTCAGTTTAACCCCGGAGCAGACGTCAAAGTTACTGGGAAGTAATATTATATTTTACCACCAGATGACGCCAAAAAGCATGAAGGGATGTCATATATTTAAGTAGGTCAAAGGTAAAGCATATTTCAGGACACATAGTGAAATATTTGAATTCACCACCAGAGGTAGCCATAACTAGGTCAAAGGTAAAAGTCATCTCAGGGCGTGTTTAATTTCGCAGAGTGTTATTCCTATTTCCATTAGTTCCCGCAGGAGAAAATGGTTTCAAAGAGAGACAAAGGGGGTGCCTTGGTTCGGACAGAGACATCACCACATTTTTTTGTGATCTGTTTAGCGCATCCAAAGGCTGATATTTGTTGTATGAAAGTGGTGTCAGGGTCTTGACCTCACAGCTATAAGTCTTCAAACATAAACATCGGTGAATGTCCGCATGGTGACCATCCCTCAGCATGCGCCATAAAACTTGACGATAAATACACATCTCCCTCACTGGTCCGAAGAGATGCGAATCTGTCGTTAATTTGTGCTAGTAACTCCCAAAGTGGTAACATAACACTTTCTGCGTCATTCTTGTGTCCTTTAACCTTAACTATCACCTTCAAAATAAACCTCCACCACAATGCACTTTTTAAAAAGCTTGCATCCACCAATTACATTTTACAAGACATTTTGTCCCCCAAAGGGTTGTTTTTTAAAATCTATTTATGTCCTGACAGACGTATGTACAGTATATAGACTGGATGCGCGGTGCACACTACTATGCATTTTGGCGTCTGGAGCAATCGTGGTTTAGAGCCTCGACTGCAGCCCCGCTTAACTGTAGCAACAGTGGGCGTGTTGATTAGAGATGTATAATTTTCTTATTTTCATGCTGTTTGTGGGAGGAAGAACCATGAATAACTTGGTGTCAGTGCAGTTTGCTACAAATTTACTGTATAAAATAACTTTCTGAACATAAATTCACTTACAAGTATAATGTTATGCATCTTTATATAGGCATACAGGTACAGTATTTACTGTGCATTTGATAAATAAGCGTTTATGAACGAAACATTTTGGGTGAGCAAATTCACTTGGATGCCTTGTTTGCACTGACCCCTCCTCTGGTTGATAAATGGATTAGATTGTGCGGGCCAATCCTCTTACAGTACAGATGGACCAACTTCCTTTTTAATTACTGGTAAGGGGACTGGTCCCAAACCGGCATTGTCTAAAAACGTCGGACAGTTTTATCCAGCAGTTACGTGCTGTCTATCCCATCCTTCAAACAGGGCCCTATTCTACATTCTACATTCTACATTTCAGACCGTATGTTTGAAAAAAGAATTGGGGGTTAAATCACCAAAAATGATTCCCGGGCGCGGCACCGCTGCTGCCCACTGCTCCCTTCACCTCCCAGGGGGTGAACAAGGGGATGGGTCAAATGCAGAGGACAAATTTCACCACACCTAGTGTGTGTGACAATCATTGGTACTTTAACTTTTTAACTTTAATTTAAAATGTTGCACGCTTGTTCCACATGAAGTAGAAGTGTCATCATGAGGTTGGTGTGTTTTTAACTTTAAATTCATTTTTATACCACTCCTAAATCTTGTAAATTAGGACTGGTCAACCGGCTAAAATGACATGTTTTTTTAATTTACTTTCAGGTCAAATGTAATGACTTTTTTAATCCAGCAGATAGCACTATATTAAACACCAACACTTTATCAGTGCGGTGTCAATACAGCCATTGAGTGTGGCCCACACTCACTGAAGCGTCATTTACCCATTACTAATGTATTGCATCTTGTACAGCAGTAAACAGTAGGGGTGTGATTATTTTGGCACCTAACGATTCAATCCCGGTTCCGATTCCTGGGATGATGATTCAATTCAACACAATTTTAGATTCAAACACATTCTCGCAATGCAATATTCGGTATAATAATTATAATGAAACTTTTTCAAAACAGGTTACAAGTTACAAAATCTCTTTCTGGTTGCATGAAGATGTTTTCTAAAATGGAATTAAAATTGTTTTTTTTATTATTCTAAAAAAATAAAATGAATATATATATATATGGGCTGAATAATAATCATGATTTGGATGTGAATACATTTACTTGTGCACCCCTAGTAAACAGCTGCCACTCCTCACTACCTTTTTAAAGATGTCCAAATTGTGTATCTAAACTTGATTGAGGCAACATAGCAAATATTCTTGTTTAGGGGAGCTAAACACCTACCGCACAGTTACTGCTCCTCTGCTCTCGTAACGTCACGGACAGCTGATTTGAGAACAAAGCACTTTTTCACGCCAGATTCTCAACTATTCATCCAAATATTATAAAATGTTTAACGTTTTTTTTACTGTAAAATCTTGTTGTTTTAATGTTTTAGTGTCTTACTGTATATGGAAAAAAACAGTACCAAAGTTGATTTTACTTTAAAAAACTCAGTCGGCGGAATTTAACTGTAAAATTTATAGTCAATTATATATAGTCATTGATTGATAATTTGTTTTGAAATCATAAGTCAAGCAGATATTTAAGTACAGTATTTCTTTATTTTAACAAAAAATATTTTTGTAATACTTGATAATACAATATTTTGATAATATTGAAATTAAAAAGATATGCAATTGCATGTACTACATGATTTTTTTTATGTCAAAGGGGAAAGAAATATATTTAGTAGGAAAAGATCAAGAATTTTATTGACGTATATTATTTCCAGGCTTTCACGGGCCACATAAAATAATGTGGCGGGCCAGATTTGGCCCCCGGGCCTTGAGTTTGACACCTGTGTCTTATAATGTATTGTGCCTGCTGGGGTATCTATAGCCAAACAGCAGTGTAGATTTAATGGCAAAGGTAACAACCAATCAGTTTAGTGTGATGAAGTCTTAGTATAAGTGTCAAACTGTGGGCCTCTCTGTCCACATTTTATTGTTGCTCATTTCCATCATGACTGCAGCGTGGATAATGTGTATGATTGAAAACACAGAGCGCTATTTGCAGAGACGCCATGTGGGTGGCGAGACACTTGTTTGCGTGGGACAAACACAACGTCTGTGTTTGTCTGCGAAAAAGCGTCAGAGAGTTGACATCGGTGTGTTGTAAGGGACAAGCGGTAGAAAATGGATGGATGGATGGATGTTGCCAAGCATTTCATGTAGCTTATTGAGTCACACTGGAGGCTCTGAGGGCTGGGGGATGAGAGGCTTTGTCAATGGTGCCATCCGGTGGTGTTAGAAGGAGGTGCAGGGATGATGCTCATACTTGACTCATTTGCAATAAATGTGCAGCACCATGTGTCAAGAGGGCTTTTTATATTTTGGGCGTCTGCTGGATGTTGTTTCTCTGTGACTTGCAGTGATGACCTAACCAGTTGACTTGTTGTCCTCCTAGAAGGCACACACTGTACTTTTGATTTGAGTCATATTATAAATATAAATCGCCGCCCTGCTTATTTCCCTCAGCCTTCCAGCTGCAGCCTGGTTAGCATGACATCGACTGACTAACCCCTGTTTAATTCTCTTCCGATTCCAACTTTTAATCTGCTTTTGCGGCCTGCCGACGGCATCCAAGCAACGTTCTGTTTATTGTTTATGTGGTGGTGATATGCATGTGTCGTGTGTTCCTAGACGTCAACGACTGTGCCCGGCAGCCCTGCCAGAACGGCGGCACCTGCAGGGACCTGGAGGGAGATTTCAAATGCCAATGCCCGTCGCCTTTCGTGGGCAAAAACTGCCAGCTGCGTAAGTGCGCACACTCAACAGCCGTGTTGACCCACTTCCTGATATCACAGCGAGAAAAAAACTTTGGCCATGTAGGTGCTACTGCACTGCTACCCTAAAATCTAATGCTAGAGATTAGGGGCGTAACGATGGGTTATAACAATGATTCGATTTTATTTCAAATTTGTGATTGCTGATATGATTCAAGGACGATATAATTTTTTTTAAACGATACAATCTGAAACGATTTAGTGAGTTGAAACCGATTTATTAACTTTTTAGCAAAAAATTCCACAAGTGTGACTGTTAATACTGGACACTGGACACTGCAGATGAAGTTTCCTATATTCCTGTTATTTTTTGGGGGAATTAGCGTAGATTACAGTGGTGTAAATCACCCAAGATAATTGCCCATTGATCATGTCATGTATTTACTTTCCTCCTCAGCGGAGGGGTGGAGTTACACCACACTCCCAATAATACATTGCAGTTCTTTAGGCAGATAAAATGGCCTTAACTCCAAAGTAAGATATTTCAAATTTTCGGGGTAGGAGTTTCAAATCATCTTAAAGCGGAACTGCATTTTTTGGGACAATTTTGCCTATCATTCACAATCATGAGAAAGGAACTGAGGAACTCTTTTTCTAGCGTAGTAACACAGTGCTTTAGCCGTAAAAGGTAACTATGGCTTCTACGTCAACACAAAACGCGTTTGAGTTTGTAATGCACAAACAACACTGCCATAAGACACCAATCTGTACTGACCAAAAAACATGAACAATTATATTACAGTATCTGTAAAGAATTAGCCCACATTTCATGTTTTGTTTGTACACAGCTAGCCAGACAGCGTATGTACTGTAGTTGTAATAACACGGATGACGTGCTGCGTGTATCATGGTCGATATTAAAGTGACCCACTCTATGGACCGTTTCCTTTTTGTCCTGCTGGCCGGAGTTGTTTTTTCTAGTTTATTTGAGGGAATCGTGTCATTTATGTTGAAATAGCTTGTCTCCAAATTCCACATTTGCCGCTTCTAGAAGCAGTAGTTCATCCTCCGTTCATTCAGCTGTTACTTCATTATATATAGAGTTGCAGTGTGTACACAAAACGTTGATGGAGGGCTTTGAAGGCTACAAATGTGACTCCCATTAGCCGCATTTTCCAAGCGTTTTATATAATTTTAAAATTCTAATTAAAAAATTAGTTCTTGTCTCTCATAATGATTTGTGAACAATAGGCTAAATTCCCAAAAAAGTGAATTACCCCTTTAATGTATGTGCACCCTGTTTGTTTAACGAGGGCAGCCCTTCCTCCTCCCCGAGTCATGCCGCTGAAGTTGAAGTTCCTCCATCATGTTTTCCAGAGACCGAACATTTGCTGGTAGTATAAACGGAAAAGTTAACATTCCTTTGCTAACCATGTACCAGGGTTTATAGTCCGCTCCTCCCCGTCTGCGGCACTTTCGTTTAGGCTTGTTGTTGCCTGTTGCCCCCGTCTGTAGCAGTTTGAGTGTCTGGTTAGCATATCATATTAGCTCAGAGAAGGACTCCAGTGTAGCTGGGTCAAAAAGTCTGAAATTGTTGCGCGCTTTCAGCTTTATTTAGGTTGCCATCTTGGATCTTTACACATAAGTTTGCGGTCTTTGAATATTTCAAAAGTGCTAATAACAACTTTATATAAAGTCTGCTCTTCTTAATGCCATTTTTTTCTTTTTTAGTATTGATCAAATGGATTAATTACCTTTTAAATCGATGTTGTGTGTGTTAATTAATATTAATGGTTTTTGATTATAAAATCTACTTTTTAATTGTGACATTTAAAAAAATTAGCTGATTATGATAGCTGCTGTCCAGTTGTTATATCTTATTTTATTATTATCATATTATAATTTGCAAATATGACAAACTTACAATTACAGTTACAAGTCCTAGACATTAGATAGCAGTAGGGTATAGTTTATGGTGGTGTTTTTTGTTTTGTTTTTGTTGCGCCCTAAAAAATGTTAATACTGTATGTATTGTACTTATTGCACACCGGCTGTGTGATTTGTAATGTGCATTTTCGTTGTAGTTTTCCTTAACAAATTTGGAGGTGTTGAAATTGCCATGTAGAATTGCTAATGTTAATCAGTAATATATACCAATGTATATTAGCATCAAGCTAACGCATTTTGGAAAAAGTGAAGCCTTGCTTAACTTACGTTGAGTGTTTTTTGAGTCAATTTCTTTGTTGGCATTGGAAATTGCAACATTACCTAGAGGTAGTTTGGTTGAGTCCGCTCTCAGTGCTGCTGGAGTGATTCCCAAATGCCGAAGTGCAAAGAGTCGGCACATCACACGCAACCCAGGTATCGTGACAAGGAACTGTTTGATTTTCGTGAATCAGTGCAGGATTTGGTACCCATTCCTAATTGAATGTACTCAGTTTTGATTGGTATGGATAAAAAGTATTAATGTAACAATACTCAGGAGGTGTGTATTTCCACATTTAGTTTTATACTGTCACTGGATCTTCAATAATCTGCCACATTTGTTGATTTTACCACGCTCTTTACACATGATTTTATTTAATACTGCATTTACCAAGCAATCCTCACCCTACTCTGACCTGTTTTGCCCAAACAGGCTGCATTTCCCTGCTCGGCATGGAGGGAGGAGGCGTGGCCGAGTCACAGATCTCCGCCTCTTCAGTCCGCTACACCTTTCTGGGCATGCAGCGCTGGGGGTCGGAGCTGGCACGCCTCAACAACAAGGGTCTGGTGAACGCCTGGAGCCCTGCCCCTCATGACAGGAACCCCTGGCTGGAGGTTAGACCTTTAAACGACGCGAGTCGGCTGGCTGTTATTCACGGCCTGTCTTTTTTAGGTCAACATGCAGAGCAAGATGCGCGTCACGGGCATCGTTACGCAGGGCGCCAGTCGCGTGGGAACATCAGAGTTCATTAAGGCCTTCAAAGTGGCCTCCAGTCTGGACGGCAAGACGTACACCACGTACAGGACTGAAGGACAGAGGAAGGACCAGGTGAGATGATGCAAGCAGCTATTCAAAAGTAGATAAGAGTCTAGAGCCGGGATTCTCAAACTGTGGTACATGTACCACTAGTGGTACGCAGGCTCTATCAAGTGGTACGCCAAATAAAATGATTAGTGTTTTATTTTCCCATATTCAAACAGTGTTACTGTTGAGAAACTATGTGTAATATTATATTGGCCAAACATATTAAATATTCCTGTTAGATAAAACCTCTGCCTTGTTTTTTATAAATACTTAGGCCTACTACGCTACTGTATTTTAATGTTGGTCATTATGATGGTACTTGGAGAGCCAAGTGTTTTCTGAGGCGGTACTTGGCGAAAAAAGTTTGGGAACCACTGTTTTAGAGAGAGGATGATATAACAACTGTTGGTGTGTAGCAGCCAGGCATACACAAAGGGAGGGTGGATTGGTCCATATATCGATAACGTTGATACCAAGTGTAGTATCGGTGTATGATCAATACTAGAGTGGTTAGATCAATGCTTTTATTTTCACAAAATCAGGTTTGTCCTTTTTGTGAATGTTTCCAAACTCTGGAAATAATTCCATGGACACAGGAGGACTCTGAGGTCCAAAACAAAATGATTTAAATGAGTAGTAGATGGTAGTTTTGCTTTTGTTTAGTTGTCCAAAGTGCAGCCCTACGGCCATTTGTGGCCCACAGCTGATTTTTTTTTTTTTTAACGGCCCATAGCACATTTGAAAAATACCATAATTTAAAAAATAAATACATTAAACATTTTTAAAAAATTAAGAGGTGAAAGCAGATATTGTATTGGTTTTTGAAATTAAAAAAATCAAAATCGATTTTCAAATGAATTGCTTATTTGTAAGGATTCTTTATTGAAAAAAAATTGTTGACAAAAAATTATAACTATATGTATATACATATAACATAACGTAGCAAGAAACATGTCAATAAAGAATAAAGCAAAATATGTTCTGGACTAAAAATCACTTCATATTCTCTACTTCTCGCTCGTGTTGCCATATCTGAGTTATTGTGTAGAAATATGGGGAAACTACTACAAATATGCGGTTCATTCACACTTAGTGTTACAAAAATGGTTAGTTAGTTAGAATAATACATAATGTTGGATATAGAGAACATACAAACTCTTTATTTATTGAATCAAAAATATTGATATTCAACGACTTGGTGCATTGCAAACAGCTAAAATTATATACAAAGCAAACTATAACCGGCTACCCAATACCGTAAAACAATTACTTTCAACAAAAGAGAAGAAATATAACTTTAGAGGAAAGTCTAATTTGAAACATGTGTATGCATGTATAACACTATGTAGCATCATCTTCAACAACACTTTTGGACTCATTTCATTAACCACACATTAAGTTAGAAGGGGATACATGTTATTTTAGCATAATTATGTGCGCCAGAAAATGTGTCCCCAGTTATAAGTACAACACGAAGTGTACAGATTATCAAAAGTGTTTCTTTGGGTATAATGTCACATCTTTGACACTAAAGGTATACATTTAAAAATCCACATTTTGATATAATATCACTAATAAGCAAACACGGAAGTGTTGACACACGGCACATAGCTTCGCTCCCTCTGAAGTCACGCGTGCAAAGAATTGCTATTGCGACATCTAGTCATCAACAGTTTCTTTCATTCAAAATGACAGCTAATTTTTGTACTTGGCAAACTCATCTCGCGGTTTAAATGCTGCATCACTGTTTGTGGGCCTGATCTGGCTCGCAAACAGTGATGCAGCATTTAAACATGCAAAAAAGGTTAGTGTTGGTTTCGATTTGACAGAAATACAACACGGGGGGGATCCACAGATTTATAAATGCAACCCAACATGTTGGGCTTCTCCCCAAGCAAGTCAGAGCTTTACTTCCTGTCACTCACCTCCCAATGACCTGGAAAGATGCAACTGCCACACAAAGAGGATGGGTGGCGTTGTCTCAGACGTCTCAAAGAAATATTGTTAATTTATTGCCATTTATTTATAATAAAAAATTGGGGCTCTTAAAAAGAGAGGTTGTCTTACATTTTACAGTATTCGACAGATGCACAGTAACCACCAGTGGGCGCAGTTTGACTCCTTCCTCTGCTCTCCTTTTTAGATATTTGTTGGAAACGTCGACAACGACAGCACAAAGACCAACGTGTTCGACCCGCCCATCATCGCTCAGTACATCCGCATCATCCCGGTGGTGTGTCGTAAGGCCTGCACTCTGCGCCTGGAGCTGGTGGGCTGCGAACTCAATGGTAAACACACACACACTGTCAGCTGATGTTTGTTAGCTTTTCAACTTCCAGGTGGCTTCATTATTTTGTGGCTAATCCAGTAAGCCAAAAGATGACATCAAGCCTTAATTAGGACTTTGGTTTCAAAAGGAGCCGCCCATAGTATTAATCAAACGCACATGATGAGACGTTACGACATAAGGATGGTGATGCTTCACAGTAGGAACAGTCTGTCTAAATATGCAACATCCTGCTTGGTTCTTTCAAGTGTTTTTTGTGTGCGTGCATGCGTGAGTGCGTGCGTGTTCATCATTTCACCGCCGCTTGTGTTGCCTGCGCATGTGAAGACCTCACATTCCTCATGTCTCTGCTCAACTAGCATGTCCGTGTCTATTCTGCTTCTATAATTTCCTGCATGGCTGCTAGATTTGTGCCAGTGTGTTGGGGGTTTCAGGGTAGGAGCACACAAGTTCATTTCAGAACAAACGCAATCTTTTTATTGTTTTGCAATGCTTAAGAAACTTTCGCACTAGCGCTACATACAGTCTGTCAAAAAAGCAATGTAGGGTTCATATCTGGGGTTTGCTTTGATCATTTGACTGATGATCGTTATGATTCATCATTCAGCGGTTGATAGTTTCTCTCAGCATTCACATGCATTGTCTTCAGGAATTTGGCAATTGCAACTGTTTTGCAACTTTTTATGCTCGCTTATGAGCAACAAACGCAGTGACAAAAATCTTTCAAAACCTCTTTCCTTCTAGACCAGACTTGGGCAAATTAAAGCCCGGGGCCGCATGCGGCCCGTTAAGCTTTTCAATATGGCCCGCCGGACATTCCCAAATAATTTTTTTTAGATCTTTAAGATCGAAATTGTAGCTGCCATTATGATGTGCAGTGATGTTTTTCAAATGACCGTAAGTTTTGAACTATACAAAGCATTTCAATGGTTGGAATCTGCGCTTTTGCTTTATATACTAGTTACTATGGTCATCTAAGTCACAGCAGCTCAGACGAGGTTACCAAGCAGTGTGGGTGGGGAGCGTTTCCAGAGCGGCCCGCCTGAAATGCGGGTGTCAGACATGGAAGAACATTTTTACAACAAAGTTCAGCCAGAAAAGGGATATGATATCAGATTGTAGGTGGGTTTTTTTTACCCATCGCATTCATATTTCACTGTGTTTGTTGCATTTTTGTTGCGTTTTGTAAAATATGTCGATCAAGAGGGGGGGTGACGTTCATATGTTGTCAATATTCAGTGTTTTATCGTTAATAGTTTAATATTGTAAATCCCACATTCTTTATTTTCATGTACGCCGACACCTCACCACGCTTGCCCCACTATTTGAGAAGCACCATCCTAACGAGATAAGCTCGCCCTGTGTATCAGCGCACCACTTTTTAAAAGAGCAGGCTTCACTACACATCTTAAAATCCAGTCCGCCAACCGTAAAAATGTGAAAGCTGTAGGTTTGATCTTTTTTTCTTCTTCTGCAAAATAGGCTTTCAGCCTAGCATGACGTGTGAGTGTAATGTTAGCATAATAGCGCATATAGCAATGCTAGTGTTGCTATCGTTTGTGATTTTATGTCCCACTCCGTTAATGTTACAATTGTTGTATGTCATATGTGGCATCTATCACTAGGGATGTGTACCGAGTACCGCTATTTTTTGGTGCTGGTTTCTAATTGATTCTGGACAAATGATACGGTTATCAGTATTTTTTATATATCCAACTGATCGTTGTAATAATGATACCCTATCACATTCACTTCAGGTGCCGCTGCTACCTATAACAAAAGACACGGGTAGGACTTGCTATTCAGCTTGGAATAATCACAAACAAGGAAGCAACACAACACAAAAGTTTGTAACTCAACTTTATTTCCTCTTCAAAAGTCCCTTAAAGTCACACACGCTAATAAGAGTTAGTGTCCGTTTGAAGTGATTGGCTTAACTCACGAGTCAAGACCGCCGGTCCCGCGCTTCATCAATCGTCCTCTTAGCGATCTAGTAATCCACAGGCCAATATTAATCCACTCAAAAAAGTAAAAAACTGAAGTAATATATTTATCCCCAAAGTTGCTCTGAAGCATGATAGCACCCGCTGACAGTTGTTTAGTCGCCCTCTGATGTCACTCCATTGCAAAGTGCTTGTGTGGCATCAAAACACACCTTGCTTAAACGCACAACCACCTAATATGCTAATTGATTTGTATGATATATTTTATATGATATACAGTATCATGTAAAAGGTTTGTGCTCTGCCTACACAAATATGATTTCCATCTGAGTATAATTGTAATGAATAGAAACACAGTGATGGATCTGTGTGGTGTTTACAAGATGATGATATAACTGCATTATTGCACCTTGCACTGCAGACATACTTGGCTTGTTTGAGACCTAAAAAGCAGGTGATGATAAAAGACTTCCCTGCTGTGAGATTTTACATGATGTTGGTGGAGTACAACCTCTTATGCTAATAAAAATGGTAATAAACTTTTTTGTTTTCACATCTGTATTTAATACAATTACATGTACAAAACCAGTGAAGTTGGCACGTTGTGTAATTTCTAAATAAAAACAGAATACAATGATTGGCAAATCCTTTTCAACTTATATTTAATTGAATAGACTGAAAAGACAAGATATTTAATGTTCGAACTAAGAAGCTAATTTTTTTTTGCAAATAATCGTTAACTTAGAATTTAATGGCAGCAACATATTGCAAACAAGTTGGCACAGGGGCATTTTTACCACTGTGTTACATGGCCTTTCCTTTTAACACTCAGTAAATGTTTGGGAACTGAGGAGACCAATTTTTGAAGCTTTTCAGGTGGAATTCTTTCCCATTCTTGCTTGATGTACAGCAAGAATGCGTTGTTGTATTTTAGGCTTCATAATGCGCCACACATTTTCAATGGGAGACAGGTCTGGACTACAGGCAGGCCAGTCTTGTACCCACTCTTTTACTACAAAGCCACACTGTAGTAACACGTGCAGAATGTGGCTTGGCATAGTCTTGCTGAAATAAGCAAGGGCGTCCATGATCAAGATGTTGCTTGGATGGCAACATATGTTGCTCCAAAACCTGTATGTACCTTTCAGCATTATACCCTTACAGATGTGTAAGTTACCCATGCCTTGGCCACTAACACACCCCCGTACCATCACAGATGCTGGCTTTTGAACTTTTCGCCTAGAACTGTCCGGATGGTTATTTTTCTCTTTGATCCGGAGGACACAACGTCCACAGTTTCCAAAAACAATTTGAAATGGGGACTTGTCAGACCACAGAACACTTTAACACTTTGCATTAGTCTATCTTAGATGAGCTCGGGCCAAGCAAAGCCGGTGGCGTTTCTGGGTGTTGTTGATAAATGGCTTTCGCTTTGCATAGTAGAGTTTTAACTTGCACGTACAGATACAGTGACGAACTGTAGTTACTGACAGCGGTTTTCTGAAGTGTTCCTGAGCCGATTTGGTGATATTCTTTACACACTGATGTCTGTTTTTGATGCAGTACCGCCTGAGGGATCAAAGGTCACAGGCATTCAATGTTGGTTTTCAGCCTTGCCGCTTTTGTGCAGTGATTTCTCCAGATTCTCTGAACCTTTTGATGGTATTACGGACCGTAGATGGTAAAATCCCTAAATTCCTTGCAATAGTTCGTTGAGAAATGTTGTTCTTAATCTGTTGGACAATTTGCTCACGCGTTTGTTCACAAAGTGGTGACCCTCGCCCCATCCTTGTTTGTGAATGACGGAGCAATTCATGGAAGCTGCTTTTATACCCAATCATGGCACCCACTTGTTCCCAATTAGCCTGTTCACCTGTGGAATGTTCCAAATAAGTGTTTGATGAGCATTCCTCAACTTTCTCAGTCTATTTTGACAGCTTTTTTGAAACATGTTGCAGGCATCAAATTCCAAATGAGCTAACATTTGCAAAAAATAACAAAGTTTACCAGTTTGAACGTTAAATATCTTGTCTTTGCAGTCTATTCAATTGAATATAGGTTGAAAAGGATTTGCAAATCATTGTATTCTGTTTTTTATTTACGATTTACACAACGTGCCAACTTCACTGGTTTTGGGTTTTGTAGTACTGAAGAATACCGCTGTCAATAAAGAATATCGATATTGGCAGGGCCGGAAACAGGATTTGACAAATACCGAGTTTAAAAAATGGTGGTCCAAGAGGAGATTTGAAAGGCTGAAATCATGGCTATCCCATCACCATATAATAAATATCTTAATCAGCACAATGAACAATGCATTTTTTTAAATGACTATGCTGAAGTTAAGGGTAATAAACAATTCTAACATCATTAAAACAAGTTTACAAACTTTACTGCACCTCCGACATTGATTTCAATCAATCATCAATCAATCAACGTTTACTTGTATAGTCCTTAATCACACATGTCTCAAAGGGCTGCACAAGCCACAACGACATCCTCAGCTCGGATCCCACATCAGGGCAAGAAAAAACTCAACTTAATGGGAACGAGAAACCTTGGAAGGGACCGTAGATGTGGGGGACCTGCCCCCTTGGGTGACTGGGGCAATGGATGCCGAGTGGAACTCACAAACTTCTGCTTTATAGTTCATGTCCTAGTCACATCATGACGTGTCCAGGAATACATTCGGGGTAAAATTTTGTATGAAGTGCCTTGTCATTTAATCATTTACATTTGACATGCACGTTTTCACACAAAACGCCGCCCTCCTCTACGCACAACAACGCAACAGTAACATCATCCGGGATGAGCGTGTCACACCATCCGTCCTCTGCTTTCCTGGTCTCCTTATCAGCTGATATTTGACACAGGCCACCATAAAGTTAAAGTTAAGTTAAAGTACCAATGATTGTCACACACACACTAGGTGTGGTGAAATTTGTCCTCTGCATTTGACCCATCCCCTGGTTCACCCCCTGGGAGGTGAGGGGAGCAGTGGGCAGCAGCGGTGGCCTCGCCCGGGAATCATTTTTGGTGATGCTGAGTGCAAAATATCCATATTTAGCTGCCCGGAATATGCCTGTACATTATTCTTGAGCTTTTGACCTCCAGAATCAGCATGTCGTCATCCTTTTGGGGCGGCATAGCTCGGTTGGTAGAGTGGCCGTGCCAGCTACTTGAGGGTTCCAGGTTCGATTCCCGCTTCCGACATCCTAGTCAGTGCCGTTGTGTCCTTGGACAAGACACTTTACCCACCTGCTCCCAGTGCCAGCCACACTGGTTTAAATGTAACTTAGATATTGGGTTTCGCTATGTAAAGCGCTTTGAGTCACTAGAGAAAAGCGCTATATAAATATAATTCACTTCACTTGTGTGAACAAGATTAAATTAAGTCTGAAAACCTTTGACAAGTTGACTTCATGTCCGTTGCAGGCCATTAGGACCTTTCAAAGTGTAAAATACGACCCCCCCCCTTTATTTTGAAAATAGAACGCATACTATATGTTGTGTTTGTGCGTGACTTCCTGTCCAATACTAGCAGATTTTAGCTGATTTAAACAGATTTGTTGCGGCGTCCGGCAAAAATAGAAGCTCTGCGCTGGAATGTGGAACGGCAGCGGCATGTCTGTGACGTTCCGCGGCCGATGGAAATTGACACATTGATTTGAATAAAAACGGAAAGAGTGCGCCGGCGCGCGTGTGCCAGTCCGCGACCGATCTGCATTCAGTGCAAATCTGGAGTGAGACAGGTTTGGACAAACATAGCTCATTAGCATTAAAGCTACAGACACACAAAACATGTTCCCAGTAAGGCTTACTTACTAAAAGCACTTTTAAGCTGTCCAAATTCTAGCAGCAATGCTATATTTTGGACAACAAACACTATTGTAAGACACTTATTAAACATTGGTGGACAATTATTATAGTATGGGACCTTTTTAATGCATCTTTTTTAGACCTGGTACAGCATTAAACTGCCTGCTACAATAGTTTTTTTGATGACTTGCCAAGCATGTTGCAAGCTTCACATCTGCTCCTCTCATGCGCCATATCATCATCATCATTTATGCTGCTTCACATCACTGGCTGGCCTGTGCGGCTTCTAGTTCTTCCCCTGTCTATCATCCTGTTTTTTTTCTCTCTCTCCATCTTTCCTCTTCTCCGTCTCTTCTTTTGCCTGCTTTCACGTTCACAGTGTACTCAAACGCCTCAGGTTGCTCGGAGCCGATGGGCATGAAGTCCCGGCTGGTGTCCGACCACCAGATCAAGGCTTCCAGCACCTTCCGCACGTGGAACATTGACGCGTTCACCTGGCACCCCCACTACGCCCGGCTGGACAAGCAGGGCAAAACCAACGCCTGGACCGCCGCCGGCAGCAACAAATCAGAGTGGCTGCAGGTAGGAGGAGAGAATGTGGCCTTCCTGCTGAGGCTGCTGGGCTTTTAAAGGGAAGACTTTGTGTGCTCAGGTGGACCTGGAGTCTCCCAAGAAGATCACCGGAATCATCACGCAGGGAGCCAAAGACTTCGGCAACGTTCAGTTTGTCTCAGCGTTCAAAGTGGCTCACAGCAATGACGGGCAGTCCTGGACAGTACTGAAGGACGAGACGGCAAAGACGGACAAGGTCAGTTTTTTTACCTACACCACTATAGTTCACTGCGTTACTCTTTGGAAGGGTGCTTTAGGATTCTCAACGGTTATTTTAGATATGAGTTTTTGCTCCTCAACCGTGTGTTGACGTGTGCTGTAGTATCGTCAACTTTATCAGTATTGCCTGCGTGTTTTGGTGGTTGTTATAATTCATAAAACAAGTGAATTGAAAGGAAGTGCCAATTACCTCTAACGTTTCAGCATAGGACTGACGGTCCTTTCATTAGGCAGTGAACTTCCCCTGTTTTTAGAACTACAAATTTTGCCCAAAAGGAGGGAAATTTATTGTAATCTCGATTTTGGCTTTTCGTGGTCAAAATAATTGGAAAAAACGATAAATGCAAATTCCTGAGCCTGTAACGGTGAAACGGACAAGTGAGCGTATGAGTGAAAAAAAGACCACGTCTACTAGATGTTCACCATGTTTGCTACTTTTTGTTGACACAGCGCTAGTATGCCTAATTAATAATCCTTAAATGCAACAAAAAAAGTAAGACATCCGCTTTAGAGTAACCGCGACAAAGTCACAGAAGTGACTAATAAAATGGAATCCGATTTTAAACGCAGAATACCAGGGAAATTCCCATAAAGGTGAGTGAAATGCTGTTGTTGTGAGGACAAGGAACATTTGTTTGACAAAATAATGTTTCTGGTACTGCTCATTCATCCCCGAAACACTCAACCACCCTGTCCTGAATCAAACAATGTGAAGACGGCTACTTGAAACAGCGACTAAACTACAAAGCTAATGCTAGCAAAAGTTGAGTTGTTGTGAACGACATCATGGATGTAAGAACAATGTACAAACAGGACAGCAGTCGCAACTTGAGAGCCGCTCTTTTTATTATTTTTAAACATCTTCAAGTTGTCTGCGCTCGTCGAACTCAGAACAGCACACTTACCCCTTCACAATAGCAGTGCTGTGCGTAACATCTGGTCTGACTGTGCTGACACACACAATGTACAGTACTTAAAGCACTTATTGACAGATTTACAAAATCGTGTTTTGACCTAAAATACTGGTAAAAATTGTCCAAAGATGTATTGTACCAATAAATGTGAAAATTTGCAAATTTTTTAACAAACTTTCGTACAAAAAGCTCACACTATATGGGGGTAAAATAAGTGTAAAACCTTAAAAAGGCAATTAAAACATGTATCGGAAATATATTTTTTTCATGTTGCTATTGTTTTAAATTATTCGTTGTTACTATTATTTTTTTTTTACTTCTTTAAAATAGGCTTCAGCGTCCCCCGCGACCATGAAAGGGACAAGTGGTAGAAAACAAACAGATGGATGGATGGATTTGTTACTTTTTGTTCTTTTAAATTATATTCAACGTTGATATTTGGTGGTACAATAAATACTGTTTTCAAATCAATGAATAATTGTTATTAATCATGATTTCAATACAACTTGAAATAATTGTGATTATTATTTTTGCCATAAATGTCCAGCCCTACTTTGTGGACACCCCTATCGTAGTCACTACGCCATCTGTAGCTCGCCGTCTAGTTTCAAAGTGTGACCTGTAATTCTCTGACAAAACGCTCCACGCTGTGTTTTCCAGAGAATCGACTCGGTGAGCAGCCATGACACTTGTCAACTATTGAAAGACAGTATTATTTAGAACTTAAAGTAATCAATAATAATACGTCCCCACCTTTTTTTGCAAATGTTGATCCGAAAGCGGAGAAGACGTTCTTAGGGTGGACTGTGTGCGCCCCGTGAAAGTATAGTATATAAACAAGACATAATGTCCTACAAGCCCACCAAACCTGGGTTATTTTTTTCAGAGGGTTCGGAGGAAGCGTCAGTTGAGAAAGCGTATGCTTAAAACTGACTCTACTGTACAAAACAAAAATGCTGTTCTGTTTAAATGTGTTGTACCTTTTACCTTGTCCAGATCTTCTCCGGCAACAGCGACAACAACGTGCACAAGAAGAACCTCTTTGAGACGCCGTTCTACGCCCGATACGTGCGCATCCTGCCGTGGGAGTGGCACGAGCGCATCACCCTGCGGATGGAGCTTCTGGGCTGTGACGAGTAGCGGACATGTCCGCCTCCTCTTCAGTCTTTGCTCTACCTCTATCAAACTACGCCAAGTTCCTCCACTTCTTCTTCCCTCCCACCTCCTCCTGCACTGCCTGGCTCTGAGCCCTAGAGGGCAGCAAACACCGTCAATCGGAGAGAGGAGGGAGGTTCAACACAAAGCCCACATGTCTGCTGTCTCATCCAGCTGATTATTAACCACTTCATCATGAGACCACCCAATAGTAGCTGCCTGGACTTAGAGACCCCCAGCTGGTGATGTATATACAAGTTTTTACTCTCTTCTTCTTCTTCACTTTTGTTTGAGTGGATATTTGTTCGCCTGCATCATAACCTTTTTTTGGAGCTTGCAGAGTGTTAGTGTGTGGGGGTGGTGTATCAAGCTGTCAAAGCTGGGGCCAAACTTGAGTGAGGTTTTTGTGGATTATTGTAAAACAATGAAATAAAAAAAATATATATTAAAAAAAGATATTAAAAAAATAAATTGTTATAAAAAAATTAAAAAAAATTATTTAGCTGATGCTGCCAAAAAACACAGTCTTATGCTTGAGCTGATTGGTGCTGCTGTTAGTTTAGTGGCTGACCGACATTATCGCTGCTGTGAGTTGATTCGTCTCATCTGTGTAGGGCGACGGCGTTCAAAAGCAGTCACTGACAAAAGTCTTCTAGCAGCTGAAACATTTCACGTAAATAAGTTCTTCACCACTTTGTTGCCATTTTTTATGTTTGTGGGTGTCGTGCGTATGTAGCAGTTGTGCACTCACTCTCTCGGCTGCGTCTTGTTTCTCCCTACTCTTCGAACTCCAAGTCGAAGTATGAGAGTAGAGCGTGCTGACTCCCGAGCTAAAAGCCCGGACTATAAATTCGATAGCCAGGACTGCTCTTGAAGTTGTCAGGGAGTGAGGTTTACTAACGAACACATGGCCGAGCCGCAGGCCTCCGTTACACGTACGGGAACAACATGGAGGTAAACAAAGAGTTTAGATTACGATAATTATTCACGCTGTCCTCCACTGGTGAGCGAGCATGACTCCCTGCTGAGAATAACTAGGAAAGCAGATACAATCCTCAACCACACCCCCTCCTCCCCGCCGCACCTTCCTCCGTCACCTCGCCTTTTCCGCCCCATGAATTATGAATTATGGGCTTGTGCAATATTATGCTGCGTTTGCTTTGGATAACGATGCGAATTAATGCGGCGCGCATACCAGATGGCGTAAAAAATGCATGAAGGGGGACTGTCGTCAATGTCAAACACTGAACGACGCGGCAGGTGCGTCCACGTATATCATAAATATAAATATATCATGTAAATATCTTTTTCCCCCTCTTCTTCTTTCAACTTGGTATTGATGTCTATCTTTGTCCTCTTTCCTGCTATATGGATCATTTGGACTGGATCCCAGTCGTGTGTTTTGAAGCAAATTCTTTGTATCGTTCAAACAATTAAATGAAAATAAATGTTTAAAATGTGTTTCCGAGGGGCTCTCTGTTGTTGTTTATTTCTCAGGCCAAACTGAGCTGTTTTCCATTTGAAAAGATGCAAGATCAAAAAGGCTAGAAAGCACTGAGGGCCGTTTTGGCTGCTTAGTGTTTAACCAACACCCGCATCCCCGCCCCACACTTCCCCCAGGGGCCAAATTTGCCTTTCCATCATTGCACAGTCCTGAAGGTATCTTCTCAGGCTCATTAGGACGTGAAGCTCACACATTGGTAAGTATGTAAATTAGGGATGTAACGATGGGGAAAAATTCATATCACGACGCTGTACCTGCATGTGCATAAAAACTGGCTCACAACTGCAAATCGGTTCTCATCATTCACTTAAAGGAGCCGTTCAGAAGACTTGATTCGTTCACAAACATCACATCAATCACTCTTTCTCAGAGAGCACAGCCTGTAGGTTCAGTGTGCACAATTGCACAGGCGATGTGTTTATACAGTTCAGCTTGTGGCATGTTGTTTTTTAACTGGGATACACGTTAATGTGTCTTGTATTCATGTTAGCATGTCGGTCCCTGCGTTTTTAAAAGTGCGGCTATTAACCACAGTTTTTCGATAAATTAAATACTAATCGTAATCAACGTTCCCTCTAAGGTGCGCGCCTGCGCAATTGCGCACCGCTTACGCGTCCTCAGCGCACTGCAAATTAATGCCGCGCAGGAAATCAAAAATCCCATCTGAACTTTAAACAAAATAAACACATTACAATTTATTCTGTATGATTTTGCAATGCAACTCTGTGAGTGACAGGTGACAACAAGAGTGGCCCCAATGAATAAAACAATCTTTGTCAACACAGTTCAATTATCGTCTGTCGAGACACTTTATGGACAGGAATTCCATCAATCACTTTATTGAGCAAAACTGTTTGTAACCACACCAAAAACATGAGTAAAAAAAACTTTTATCTATAAAAACTAGTAATTTTCTGCCATACAAACCAGGCTTAAACCAACGTTATCATCCGTCGTTTCAACAGAAGCCGCTCGCTCGCTCACCTGCACCAACACACACACTCATGGCACTTAGCCAGTGCTGCGTTTATGGCCACGCAAAAAGTCGGACAACCCCAACGCCACACAATGTGTAAATGCCAGGTTGTAACACTCTGACTCCTCAATCAGATGTGTGCTTATTTTACTGCCATTTATTAAGAATGTTAATCTAAGGATATTATCCATGAAATATTGTCACTAGATTTCATAAATGCTAATAAAAAGATGTATTTTACAGACAGAAAGTTACAGGAACTCAATGTAATCTCTGAAAGGGGTAACATTTCTTTTAAAGGCAGGACCCGCAGCCAGACATACAATACTAGCACATAGGTCATGAAAAACATGTTTTTTTGTTATTGTCATTGTAAGGAGGAAAAATCACTTATATCAGAAAATTATTTTAATAAAACATTTAAATTGTTATGATGTCAGGTTTGGGACAGGTGTGACGCTGGTGTGGCCACAGTGTGCACGTCTGATGTCGCTCACATGTGCTCCACTGAGTGCTCAGGGAGTTTGTGCGTTTGCTCACACACATGAAAAATTAGAGGGAACATTGATCGTAATGCTGTAATACTAACCGTCAGAAATGTTAACGCAGTTACGAATAATACCAATTATTGTTACATCCCTTATGTAAATGCATTCACGTTTGAACTATGGACTGAATTCAGTTATCTTGTACTTGTTAGCAGACTACATCCTGGTTGGTGGAGGAGGACGAACAAACAAGCGGTGGCTCTTCTGCTGTTGCCAACAAACGGTGAACGTAACTTCCAGTATTTGCCTTTTTTTATGTAATCAGCTCCTGTTTTACAACGGAATATCCTTGACAAAGAAATCTGTAAAAGGTCCTTTTGTGTGCCATAATTGTGTTCAACCTCACGTGGGGGTTAGCTCTTTGATCGTCTGCTTTTTAACCTCAGCCCACCTTTTTATAGACTATTTATTACCCAGCAGCCTCCTGCAGGGCAGATTAACTGTTAAGGACCCATGTGACTTTAGAACGTCAATCCCACGCTCCCACACCGCATACAGAAAATGTAAGGACCCGGGAAAGCACCTGTGTATAGACCGTCTCGGTCTACTGTATATCTTTGCTTCTCGATGATTTCAATTAGAAATAGAATCATTTGTCTATAAAATTGTTATAAGTGCACCTCTGCATAAAATTGTATCCTTATTAACATTGAAAATAAGAAAGGAATATAGATCAACTTACAACAAACAACTCTATGGACAATATGTTTTAGTCTGTAACAGAAAAGATTTAAAGTGCATCAGTTTGACTTAAACTTAAGTTATTTAAACCACATCCATCCATCCATTTTCTACTGCTTGTCCCTTTTCGGGGACGCAGTACAACCTTTTTTAAACTGTTTGATACTGATACTGAAAAATAACATTCAATGAACTCAATAAATAATGATTTAAATTGATCAGCAACATTAACTCAGGAGTACAATATATTAAAACACTTTAACCTACAAAACAAATATGAATAATCAAAGTGAGGAAGTCAGGATTAATGACTACAGTGAGCACGTTTTGTAGCGCACTGCTTTTCGAAGCGGGGTTTGAAGCATAATACCGATAAGTGAGACGCGTGATGTGAAAGGCGTCATAGCGCCCTTTACTGGATACTTAACACAATAAATATAGATGTGACGTTCGCGAACCAATAGAGTCTTCTGAACGGCTCTTTTAAATGAACGATGAGAACCGACTCCCTGCTGTGAGGTGTTCGTTTGGGAGCTGTTTTGTATGCACATGCAAATTTTGTGTCTGCAATACGAAGGTCCTGGATTCGATCCTGGGCTTGGGATCTTTCTGTGTGGGGTTTGCATGTTCTCCCCGTGACTGCGTGGGTTCCCTCCGGGTACTCCGACTTCCTCCCACCTCCAAAGCATGCACCTGGGGATAGGTTGATTGGCAACACTAAAACAAAATTGGCCCTAGTGCGTGAATGTGAGTGTGAATGTTGTGTCTATCTGTGTTGGCCCTGCGATGAGGTGGCGACTTGTCCAGGGTGTACCCCACCTTCCGCCCGAATGCAGCTGAGATAGGCTCCAGCACCCCCCTGCGACCCCAAAAGGGACAAGCTGTAGAAAATGGATGGATGGATAATTACTTGCAAAAATATATGTGTGTGTAAATGTGCGTATATGTATGCAAGTGTAAATGTGCGTGTGTGTATATATGTATGTATGTGTGTGTATATATGTATAGATATGCGTGTGTGTCTGTCTGAATGTGTATATACAGTGTGTATGTATATATGTGTGTATATATAAATGTACATATGTGTATACATGTAAAAATGTGTGTATATGTATAAATGTGTATGTATAGAGCAACTGTTTAGCAAATCTTATTGATCCATTTTTAGATGACTTTTGCTAGCTTTTATTTACCATTTAGAATGCATACAAAAATAATTGCATTCTTGTCTTACATATGTATTGTGAATGATAAACTTTTCTTTTTTTTTTTTTTTTTTAAAGTGCAGTTCCCCTTTAAGAAAAAGTCAAATTATTGTTGCGATTGTACAAAAATGTAAATAAATGTTAATCAATCAATCAATGTTTATTTATACAGCCTTAAATCACAAGTGTCTCAAAGGGCTGCACAAGCCCCAATGACATCCTCAGTTCAGATCCCACATCTGAATTTTACTGAATTTCACTGTAGAGATTAGAATTAGAGTGGTAGAACATAAATGTCACTATACTTTTTCTCATGTAGTGCATGATTCCTTTCCAAGAAATGATTTTTGGCAGCGTCGTCTTAAAAGAACTTTTCAAAGGCTCGGACGATCGCATTCCACGAATGCTGAGACTCCAGTTGACGTGCGAGGTATGCATAGTGTGTGATCCAAAGTAAATCCCCACGGTGGACGTTTGAATGAGGTGGCAGCAGCTCCTCTTCCTGCAGCAGGAAGCTGGACGCACGCTCTGATGATGAGCGAATCATCCTGCAAAAGTCAGCAGCTACTTGGCGCGCTGGCCTCCCTGGAGATGGGAGAAGAAGGAAAAAATATATATAACAGTTTCTGCTCTCATCAGCCCAAAGCTGCTCGTCATGTGACAGCTGAAGAAAAGCACTTAAATCCATAATGGCTGGCTTTCTATTTTTGGATCACTGCTGCCTTTGTGACTAACAAAAGATGAGAAAATTGCAGTGATTACTGATCATTTTACTGCTGGACTCTTCCTCTCATCTGCACGCACACACACACCTTCATAAAAGTGTGTTAATGACAGTGTGTGTTGGCACATTGTGACACGGACAGCGTCCTCGTCTCTTCTTCCCTCTTGAGCTCCCATGTGACTCGTCCCTTCTTACCCAAATTACAACCTTCACCTCAGCCCTCATCTCCTGGGGGTGGGGGGTGCAGGAGGGGGTCATTGGTATTTGGGGCCCCAGGCGGCAAGCTTTCATGTGAGGCCCTGGGAAGACTGTGCAAGATAACGACACACACACACACACACACACACACACACACACTTCAATGCTCACACGGTCATTGTCTGTGTGCTGAAAGACAACACAAGCAAGAATTGAGCACATAACAAAACACTCACCTGTGTGCAATTGTTTTTCATTCTCACGCCCATTCTCATTCCTATATTGTATTCCTCATAATTATTGTCTCATGTCCATTCTCATTTGTTCAATTGTTCATTCTCATGCCCATTCGCATTCACTCCGGATTCTATTCTAATTCCAAAATTTTAATCCTCGTAATTATTGTCTCATATCCATTTTCAAATAATTATCGTCTGATATCTATTCTCATTTTAAAACACACATGGATGTGTCGTTTTTAATTTTTCATTCTCATTCTCATTCCAATGTTTTAATCCTCATAATTATTGTCTGATATTCATTTTCATATACCGTAATTTCCGGACTATAAGCCGCTACTTTTTCCCCTCGTTCTGGTCCCTGCGGCTTATACAAGGGTGCGGCTTATTTACGGCCTGTTCTTCTCCGACACCGACGAAGAGGATTTCGGTGGTTTTGGTACACAGGAGGAAGACGATGACACAATGATTAAAGACTGATTTTTCATTTACCGGTAGGCTGGTTATTTTGATAACCCACAGGCGAGCACTTTGTATTACTTTGCACCGTTGTATTATTTGTACTCTGCACGAACGCTGTTCGCCATGTCAAAGATGTGAAAGTTTGATTGAATGATTGAAAGATTTATAGTTAATAAATGGGACGCTTTGCGTTCCCAAACAGTCATCTCTGTCCCGACAATCCCCTCCGTGGTAGCAGGAACCCCTATATACTACGCTAATTACACATCAAAACCCTGCGGCTTATAGTCGGGTGCGGCTTATATATGGAGCAATCTGTATTTTCCCCTAAATTTAGCTGGTGCGGCTTATAGTCAGGTGCGGCTTATAGTCCGGAAATTACGGTAATTATTCTCTCACATTAGTGTCATTGTTTTTAATTCCTTATTCTCATGGCCATTCTCATTCCAATCTTTTATTCCTCGTAATTATTGTCTCATGCATTTTCATATTATCGACTGATATCTATTCTCATTTTAAAACACACATCGGTTTTGTACATGGATGTGTCGTTTTTCATTTTTTAATTCTCATGCTCATTCCAATCTTTTAATCCCCCTAATTATTGTCTGGTATACATTTTCATATAATTATTGTCTCACATTAGTGTGTCATTGTTTTTAATTCCTTATTCTCATACCCATTCTCATTCCAATCTTTTATTCCTCATATTTGTCTCATATCCATTCTCACATGATTTGTCTCTTATACATTGTCATTTTAAAACACACCTGTGTTGTACATTGTGTCATTACTTTTAATTGTCTCATGCCCATTCTCATTCACTCCTGATTCTATTCTCATTCCAATCTTTTAATCCTCATAGTTGTCTGATTTTCATTTGCAAATAATGATTGTCTCATATCCATTCTCATTTTGAAACACACACCTGTGTTGCACACTAGTGTCATTGTTTAAATTATTAATTCTCATGCCCATTCTCATTCACTCCTGATTCTATTCTCATTTCAATCTTTTAATTATCATAATCATTGTCTCATATACAGTATCACATTCCAAAGTATTCTCACTCTTATTCTCCTCATACATTCTTATTTCCGTGTCTCATCCTTGTTTTCATTGAATGTTCTCAGTGCCATATATTCATTCTTCTCATTCCCATTGTCTAAAGTCACGATCATTCGTTCTTATGCTCCATTTTAATTCTCATTCTGTTGTCATTGTGATAATGCCGTTGTCCGTCTGTGTTCTCGTAATCCTTATTCTTGCTCTCATACATTCTTATTTTGATAGTAAATCTCAAAGAATTATGATATTCATTTGAATTCCCGTTCTTTTTCTCATTCTTGTATTCATTCTCATTGTCGTAGCCACCCAATTAATTGTTATTCTTATCATTGTTTTCAATCTCATTCAAATCATTTGCATACCTATTGTAATTCTCATGCATTTATTCTCATTCATTCTCATTCTGCCGATTTCAAATTATTCTCATATTCATTCACCTGTTGTGATGTTTATTGTTTGTTGTCATATTCTGTTCTAATTTTGGTTCTCGTTCTGATTAATAATGCCATGATCTGTATTTTCAAAATCCCTCATCCATTCTCATATTGATTTGTATTATAATTTTAATTATAATTCCTATTATTCTATGTCTTATCCATTACAATATTGTTATTCTCATGCTTGTTTTCTAAATTTACAATCATTCATTCTCCTACTCATTGTAATTTTTATTGATTCTCATTCCATCTGCCCATCCATCCATTCATTTTCTACCGCTTGTCCCTCTCGGGGTCACGGGGTGTAAGGGGGGATTGGGGGTGCTGGAGCCTATCCCAGGGTACACCCTGGACAAGTCGCCTAATTTAAATTCTCATATTTTTCTCATCCCTGTATTCATTCTCATTGTCATAACCATTCTATTCATTATTTTAATCCTTGCTCTCAATCTCATTCAAATAATTTCCATGTGTATTTTAATTCTCATGCATTTATTATCATATTCATTTTTGTTCCATCGGTTCCGACTTATCTTCATATTTGTTCTCTTATTGTCATGCTCATATTCTGTTCTCATTTTTGTTCCCATTCTGGCTATTAGTGCCCATTGTCCGTGTATCTTTTGTCATTATAAAATATCCTCATTTCCTTTTAAATTCATTCATTCTCATATGTGTCATGTACCGTAACAGTATTTCTCATATCCCATGTGATATTAATTTCAATTCTCATTCTCGTATTCACCCTAGTCATATCCATTTTAATTCTCATTATCCATTTTTTTTGGCTAATGGGCATTTCCCAACTTATTGTCAATATTCTATCTCTTATTGTCGTTCTCATACTTTTCACATGATGACGACAAAGAGGACCTTCTTGTGGTTGAGACCTTCTTCATGCTTTCCCAAAGGATGAGAATGGATGAGGAGGGTGGAAGTTTCTATTTGATATACTTAGACCAACATTCCTGCCGGACCCTGGGGATTGGAGCGATGACATCCTTGTCTGTGCGGCGTTCCGTTCTTAGTCTTTCTAATGGCGACTCTGCTGGTTCAAGTGGACTCATGAGAGCATGAGGACGTTTTGTCTCTTTGAGCTTCATGCACAACATCGTTACACCAGACCGACCTGTGAGTTCTGTTCCAATCTTCCACTCCTAACATCCCCAGAGCACTCTTGTTACATAAAGGATCTTTGATTCCTGTTTTTGCAGTAGTTCCTTGTGAAAACAAGATCTTTGACCCTAGCGACCACCTGATTTTTTTGCTTTTTTTTTTTTTTTTTAAAGGCCCCAGAACTGTGAGTTTTTAAACCTAAGTTGTACTTAAGTTCCTATACAGCAAGGGTATCAAAACTTTAAAATCAAGCATGTGGGGGCCATTTATATATTTAAAATTTTCAGCCACAATTTATAGATTTTTATTTTTTTTTACATTTAGGCCCCACTCCCTTTCTGGAAAGGTCATAAAAATGTTAGTCATATATAATTTTTAAATCTCTTTATCAACTTCGGATCTGTCTGCCAAAATAAAGTTTTAATTAAAAAAGCATGCCCTTTATGTTAAAGAAAACTTAGTTTTTTTATGACAAAAACAAAAAATATACAACATTTTCACCCAGACAATGTTCAAAGTACAATATTTGCTGTGAAATAATTGGATCCTTAAATAGGTCAATAATTCATAACTACATTGATTTTATCCATTATTGGTTTTGAGAAATGACCGTTTTAAAGAATAACCCCATTAAAATTCTTATAAAGAGCCAAATAAACCCCACTTATAAGAGTTAAAAATAAGTCATGCATATATATTTTTTTACTTTCATGCTTATTAGTTTTATAGTTTGTTTGTTGAATGCCCTTTTTGCTGTAGAAAACAGGTCAATAACTCAGCAATATTGATTTTGATTCATTATGTTTAGAGCAATGAGTTTAAAAAACATGTATATACTATATATACATGTGTGTATGTGTGTATATATGTGTATTTATATGTATATATGTGTATGTATATATGTGTGTGTGTATATATGTGTATGTATGTATATGTGTATATATATGTGTGTATGTATACTGTGTGTGTGTGTGTGTGTATATATATATATATATATATATATACACTACCATTCAAAAGTTTGGGGTCACCCAAACAATTTTGTGTTTGAGCCTTCATTTCTAAGAACAAGAATAGACTGTCGAGTTTCAGATGAAAGTTCTCTTTTTCTGGCCATTTTGAGCGTTTAATTGACCCCACAAATGTGATGCTCCAGAAACTCAATCTGCTCAAAGGAAGGTCAGTTTTGTAGCTTCTGTAACGAGCTAAACTGTTTTCAGATGTGTGAACATGATTGCACAAGGGTTTTCTAATCATCAATTAGCCTTCTGAGCCAATGAGCAAACACATTGTACCATTAGAACACTGGAGTGATAGTTGCTGGAAATGGGCCTCTATACACCTATGTAGATATTGCACCAAAAACCAGACATTTGCAGCTAGAATAGTCATTTACCACATTAGCAACGTATAGAGTGTATTTCTTTAAAGTTAAGACTAGTTTAAAGTTATCTTCATTGAAAAGTACAGTGCTTTTCCTTCAAAAATAAGGACATTTCAATGTGACCCCAAACTTTTGAACGGTAGTGTATGTATATATATATGTATATGTATATATATATGTATATGTATATGTATATATATATGTATATGTATATATATATATGTATATATATATATATATATATATATATATATATATTAGGGCTGCAACAACTAATCGATTAAATCGATTAAAATCGATTATTAAAATAGTTGCCGATTAATTTAGTCATCGATTCGTTGGATATATGCTATGCGCATGCGCAGATTTTTTTATTTTTTTTTTGATTAAAACTTTTTTTTTTAATTTTTTTTTTTTAATAAACCTTTATTTATAAACTGCAACATTTACAAACAGCTGAGAAACAATAATCAAAATAAGTATGGTGCCAGTATGCTGTTTTTTTTCAATAAAATACTGGATAGGATAGAAATGTAGTTGGTCTCTTTTATCCGATTATTAATCGAAATAATAATCAACAGATTAATCGATTATCAAATTAATCGTTAGTTGCAGCCCTAATATATATATATATATATATATATATATATATATATATATATATATATATATATATATATATATATATATATATATATATATATATATACTGTATGTATATATATATATATACTGTATGTATATATATATATATATATATACACCTATTGTTTTGAGTTATTGAACTATTCAAGATACCAGTTATTTCACACCAAATATTCAACTTTGAAATATAGTTTTTGAGGAAAATATTGTCTATTTTGTGGGTTTGCCATAACAAAAACAAAGTTTTTGCTGCAAATGGCCCCTGGGCCGCACTTTGAACACCCCTGTCCTAGAGTGTTATGTTGGCACTTCTTGTTAGACGGCGGTGTAAAATCTTTGAGGGTGAAAACCATGCGAGCAGCAGCATGGCGTTGAAAGATTTGGGGTTGTGCTTGTTGACAGTGGTGCGCTCGTGTCACGAGGGCGCCCAACATCTGCACTGTGACAACGAGCCTTCACTCAGTTATGTCAGTGTTTGCTCAGCGGCATTGTTCTCCCCCGCCACTGAGGGACCGCCGCTCTTGTTTTCGAACTCGGACGGCGGCTGAAATGCGAGTTGACACGCGCAGCCGTGACTTGAGGCCTTCTCATAACAATGCTGAACTGTGCACGGCGTGGACGCGCACTTTGACCCCATCCTGCTGCATAACACAACAAATCGTCAAAGTGTTTACTCTGCATCCCCTCAACGTTTAGAGTGAATGAATTGGCATCAAACTACTTTCGAGTCCAACAATAACGAGCACAAAAACACCAAATTGTCCCCCATTGAGAGATGCAGACGTCTTTTACTACGCCGTCCATCAATTGACCCCCTCTGTGACCCCGCCTACTCTAGAGACACTCTATAAACGCCCTTAAAAGCCAAATTGTCCTTTGACTGGCAGACGGGACGCAACATTAGGAACACCTGCGCTGTCTCATCTGCCTTTTAAAATAATAACACTCACATTAAAATGATTTTTAATCATTATCGGACTGTTGCTGCACTTCTTGAATTCAATATAAAACAAATACATTAATAGAAATGTAAACTGTGACATATTTCAACTAAAATAGTGTATTTTTTAAACATTATTTTAAATGTTTCTGTTATGTTATTACATGTTTGTGGTAGTTTTTTTAGACAAATGTTATTGTTGTCCATGAATTTGTATGCACGTACAACACTTAAAAACCTTCAGTGTATCAGTATGTGGAATTAAATTATGAAATGGATGAAGCAAAGAGGTCGAACAATGTATTAATACAGTAGGAAGGGCCCCATTAGTCGCGGTTTACCTGACTCATGAAACGTGACCAATTTTAACAGCCAGCAGATGGCAGGAGAGTGTTGAATATCTTAAAATATGTTTTGAGGCAATTCCAACTTTGCCCACAGCATCAGTTGCTATGTGTGGTGACGCTTTCCATCATTTTCAGCAGACTGCATCGCAAAATGATTAATCCCACCTCTTCCTCTCACGCGAGATCTAACCCAGGAATGAGGCCATATGAATCCTATTTAAGATATTGTTCAAACTGAAAAATGTTTCCAAAGTGCAAAGAAGGAGAAGAAACATTTGTATATTTTATCGAAACATTTGATAATTCTATTCATCTTGTGGATTTTCTACTTTTTTTTTTTTTTAACTATTTGAAACTTTTATTTATTATTTGTGAAGTAAATTGTGTATAAATGGAAATCAGGAAGTGAATAAATGTATTAGTAATTGCTATGAAATGGAAAATGGGTAGGATTGAATTAAGCTGTGCTTCTTCCTACTCCTTTTCGAACATGTTGCAATGAGAAACTGAAAAAAAAAGTGATTTATCATATTGTAACTGTATGCATGTTTGAAATAAACCTAAACCATGAACCATGGATTTTCTAATTGAAAAAGAATACCTTATTTATTAAAATGTGAAAATATTATACCTTTTGTTATAAATTATTTCTAAAAAGTCCTTAAAATTAATTTTTTTCTGTTAAAGAAATGACCCACAAAATTCCATAAACTTGTGTAATTGTTTTTTACGTTATTACATTTAATAAAAATGTATCCACAAAATTATTTCCTTGATTATATATATATTTTTTTATTTCAAATAGTCCCTACATTTTTTTTAGCTACTTGCATTCCTGAACAGAAAAAGAGTTGTTTTAGTTAATTTACTAAATTTACATTTTTCATTCATAAATACTTTTCCAACAAACAAATATAATCACTGCTGTGCATTGTGTGATGTCATTGAATCATTCGTGTATTCGTATTGTGATCACATAAAATTCTGTATTTTACAATGTTACATTTTGGACTTATACTAGATTCTTATCATTTTTAAAACAGTGTAAGAATAACAGGGTTGAATCTAAATGAAAAATCAATTTATTTATGAATAATTACTCTAAATTTGGACGCCACAGTGAGCAGCCTGACGTGGTGACGTCACCACGCAGCGAATGAAGAGGAGGAGATGAACACACACACACACACACAAACACACACACACACACACAAACCCACGCACACACACTGAGTGGCTGTCAGCGAGTATTTCCACGTTCTCTAAGGCTGGTGAGTCCATTAATTGAATATCCTTTTTGTCAAATTGAGAGTAACTTTAATTGACGGGTGAAAAACAACAAAATTTTCTTCTCGCACAGATGCGTTAAAAGTGCGTGTTGTGAAAGTTAAAGACATCGTTAAAGACATGTTTTCTTTCAGGAACTTATGCTCGTCAAAAAGATAATTGTATGACCCGACGCTAAGAAACTCCCAATAAAATAATTTGTATCTGTTTTCTATTTTACTCTTTAATTTAACAATCATTTACTGCTTAACAAGTTGGATGTTGTTGAGTTCCTAATTTATGCTTGAGTATGATTTAACGATCATTTGAATGTTTTTATTGATGCATAATTTCAGTAAACCTCGTGTTTATTCTAACTGGAATTTTAAAAAGCTTATTATTTTTGTTGGTTTTTTCTCTTCTTAAAGCGTCATGCTCGGTCTCTGGCGCCCTCTGCTGGCTGCATGCCTGCTACTACAACTACTACTACTACTGCTACCTACGTCGTGGTGCAGGATGCCTGAATACAACAATGGATTCTACTACCATGACGTCACCAACAGCAGCGGCAATGGCGAAAGTAGGTCATTTTTTTTTATTTTTTGTTTTTTATAAAAGTTTTCATATTTTTCCACGAATTTTAAATAAGTGTCCCTCAATTGTGTAATGTGATTATTGTCCAAAATCTCGGCTTGATGCTGGATTTTAGACAGAAGTGCAACATTAGTGCTTTTTCAGCTCTCAAGTCTGCAACAGCTGCGGGTTTTACTTTAAGATGTGTAGCGAAGCCTTTTTACAAAGTGGTTGAGTACATAAAGCGGGCAAATTTAGCCCATTTGCCAAATAAATGATCAAGCTTAAAGGTTTCACGTCGGATAGTTGGCAAAACTCCAGTCTTGATAAGATGTGTAGTGAAGCCTGTTTATTTTAAGACGTGTAGCGAAGCTGGTTTTTTTTGTATCTTTTTTTTTTTTCTACAGAGCAATCTCTTGTGAAGTGCTAAGTTTGCCGAAGAAAAACTAAACGGTGAAGCAAAAAGTTTCTACGTCGGATAGTTGGCAGAGCTCCAGTTTTTATTTTAAGATGTGTAGCGAAGCCTGTTTTTTCCCCCTTCTACCTAGCAATCTTTTGTTAGGTGCTAAGTTCTTCGATTTGCTAAAGAAAAACTAACTAATCAAGCTTAAAGCTTCTACGTCAGATAGTTGGCAGAGCGCCAGTCTTTATTTGTTTTAAGATGTGTCGCGAAGCCTGTTTTTTTGGTGTTTTTTTTTAACACAGCAGTCTTTTGTGAAGTGCTAAGTTTGCTAATTTGCTGAAGAAAAACTAAATAATCAAGCTCAGAGCTTCTACCTTGGATAGTTGGTACACCTCAGGTCTTTGTTTCAAGATGTGTAGCGAAGCCTTTTTTTGTTGTTTTTTTAGTAAAGCAGTTTTTTGTGAAGTGCTAAGTTTGCCGATTTGCTGAAGAAAAACTAAATAATAAAGCTTAAAGCTTCTGTGACGAATAGTTGGCAGAGCTCCAATCTTTACTTGAAGATGTGTAGTGAAGCCTGTTTTTTTTCTACAAAGCTATCATTCGTGAAGTGTTAAGTTCACAGATTTGCTAAAAATGCCAATAATCAAGCTTTAAGCTTCTACGTCAGATAGTTGGCAGAGTTCCCGTCTGTATTTTAAGATGTGTAGCAAAGACCGTTTAAAAAACAAAACAAAACAGTTTTATGTGTTCAAGTCTTTGTTTTAAGATGTGTAGCGAAGCCTGTTTTTTTTTTTTTGTGTGTGTTTTTGTTGTTGTTGATTTTTTTTTTCAAAGCAGTCTTTTGTGAAGTGCTAAGATTGCCAATGTGCTAAAAAAAAGAAGCTCTTAAAGCTTTCACATCAGACAGTTGGCAGACCTCAAGTCTTTGTTTTAAGATGTTTAGTGAAGCTTGTTTTTTTTTTTACAAAGCAGTCTTTTGTGAAGTTTGCCGATTTGCTTAGGAACAACTAAGATGTGTGGCGAAGTCTGTTTTGTTTTATTCTTACAAAGTTTTTCTTGAGGTGCTACGTTCGCCGATTTGCTAAAGAAAAACAAAATTATCAAGTTTAAAGCGTCCACATCAGATAGTTGGCTGAACTCCAGTCTTTATTATAAGATGTGTAGCAAAGCCTGTTTTTTTGTTTTGTTTTAGTTTTATAAGGCAGTCTCTTGTGAAATGCCAAGTTAACCGACTTGCTAAAGAAAAACTAAATTATCAAGCTAAAAGTACGTTGGATAGTTGGCAGAGTGCCAGTCTTTATTTTAAGATGTGTTGCGAAGCCTGTTTTTTAAATTTTATTTTACAAAGCAGCCTTTTGTGAAGTGCTAAGTTCGCAGATTTACTAAAGAAAAACTAAATGATAAATCTAAAAGGTACCATGTCGGATAGTTGGCAGAGCTCCAGTCTTTATTTTAAGATTCGTAGCGAAGCCTGTTTTTTGTTGTTGTTGTTGTTGTTTAAACAGAGCTGTCTTTTGTAAGTGTTAAGTTTGCCGATTTGCCAAAAAAAAAAAAATCTAATAATCAAGCTTAAAGCTTCCATGTCAGATAGTTGGCAGAGCTCCAGTCTTTATTTTAAGATGTGTAGCGAAGCCTATTTGTATTTAAAAAAAACAACAACAAAAAACATTTTTAATCAGCATTCTTTCTTAAGGTGCTGAGTTCCTTAATGTGCTGAAGATAGACTAAATGAGCACGCTTACAGCTTCTAAGTTGGATAGTTGGCAGAGCTCCAGTCTTTATTTCAAGATTTGTAGCGAAGCCTGTTTTTAAATGTTAATTTACCAAGCAGTCTTTAGTGAAGTGCTAAGTTCGCCGATTTACTAAGGAAAAACTAAATGATCAATCTTAAAGCTACCACGTTGGATAGTTAGCAGAGTTCCGGTCTTTATTTAAAGATTCGTAGCGAAGCCTGTATTGTTGTTGTTTTTGTTGTAGTTTTTTAACAAAGCTGTCTTTTGTAAGTGTTAAGTTTGCCAATTTGCCAAATAAAATCAAATAATCAAGCTTAAAGCTTCCATGTCGGATAGTTGGCAGAGCTCCAGTCTTTATTTTAAGATGTGTAGCGAAACCTGTTTTTAATTTTAATTTTTTTATTATTCTTTTCACTATGCAGTCTTTCTTAAGGTGCTGAGTTCCTTGATGTGCTGAAGATAAACTAAATGATCAAGCTTACAGCTTCTACGCTGGATAGTTGGCAGAGCTCCAGTCTTTATTTCAAGATTTGTAGCGAAGCCTGTTTTTTATTTTTATTTTACGAAGCAGTCTTTAGTGAAGTGCTAAGTTTGCCGATTTACTTAAGAAAAACTAAGTGAAAACTCTTAAACTACCACGTCGGATAGTTGGCAGCGCTCCAGTCTTTATTTTAAGATGTGTAGTGAAGCCTGTTTTATAATTTAAATTTTTTTTTTTTTAAAGGAATGTTTTTTGAAGTGCTGAGCATAAAAAATTTAGATTTGTTCGGTATTGATGATGTAGTCACAGTGCATCAAATTGGACCAAGTTGATCGCCATGGTAACAAGTGTAGATCTACTGTGCTATCCGGCCAGTACTTGAGAGGCTCACTGAAAGTCAAACAAAAACAAATGTTCCGTGATGTCCTCCAGTCTACTACAACGGCGTGCGTCTGCATGTGGAGTCCCCCCAGCCGTCAGTGTCGGCCACCAGGGGGAGCAGCGTCACCCTCCCGTGCCACTTCCACTACGAGCCTGAGGTCAGCGCCCCCCGCAGGACGCGGGTCAAGTGGTCGTGGTTGCCCGCCAACACTGCCGCGCCCGCCGCCCCCCCTGCCCCGGGCGCCGCCCCCGCCATGGAGACGGAGGTGATGGTCGCAATGGGCAACCGCCACCGCAGCTACGGCAGCTTCCGGGGCCGCGTGCGCCTGCGACGCGCGGCGCCGGGCGACATGTCGCTGGTCATCAACGAGCTGCGCCTCAATGACACGGGGCGATACCGATGTGAGGTGATTGACGGCGTGGAGGACGAGAGCGTCACCGTGGAGCTGGAGCTGCGAGGTCAGTGATGTGTTTGATGGATCTTATTACCTAATTTATTACTATTATTATGTTGTGAGCGATTAAAACATTCACTGTTTACGGGTTAAGTGTGAATAATGCTAACAACACGGCGGCTAACATCAGCGTTATCGCCGCCACGACAATCAAGTTGACCGACTTTTGTCAGAGCAACTTTTTGATGCGCTTCATCTTCAGCTCCTGCCTCATCAATAACACATCTCCACATTGGTGAGCCTTTGAAGGGGAATGACAACGCAGGACACACAATGCTAACAACACGGAAAGTTAACAACACAGCTAATGGCTATCTTAGCTGTGACTGTCAAGTATATTTGCGGAACAATTTAAGCCCAGTTCTGACTTAGATCAATTACCCAGGATGGGATGAGGTATTTCCACGTCGTGGCTGTGTTGTAGTGGCCGGGTGATGTCCGTAGCAATGCCCAAGCATTCACACATATAAGATTCTACACTAGACTGACCATAAGTCCTCTTTTCCCCGGACACGTCCTCTTTTGTGGGGCTGTCCGGGCCGGGTTTCTTAAATGCCTCAAATGTCCGGAATTTTGAATTAGGGTTGCGTGTATTTTCAATGTACGTCCAGGGTTAAGAAGGGGTTAAAAACAAAACAAATTGTGAAGGTGTGTGCACGCAGCAGCATTCATGAGGGAGGGGCAGAGACCGAGAGAGCGAGGTAGTGGATTGATTGATTGATTGATTGAAACTTTTATTAGTAGATTGCACAGTACAGTCCATTTTCTACCGCTTGTCCCTTTTGGGGTCGATGGTAACACCCGAATAAGTTTTTCAACTTGTTTAAGTCGGGGTCCACGTTAATCAATTCATGGTACAAATATATACATAAAAAACCAACATAAAAAAACCTAAAACATTTTGAAATGAGGAATAGATCTGAAGTTGATGTAGACTCCAGAGATTTAAGCGTTAAATATAAAGTGTATGTATGCCCTGGCACACCATTATCATCATTTCATGACCCAGGCAAAACACTTTTTACACTTTAATACTGAAATAAATACACCTACAACTTATTAAATAAAAACATAGAAAAAACTACCAGCAGCGGTAAAGTTTAGATCCATAAAGGAAAGAAGAAAGTGAATGAATGTTTATAACTGAATAATGTATACACATTTTTTTTTTTTTTTTTTTTTTTTTTTAATGAATTAAGTAACAATTATGACAACCTTTTTCCAAAACACAATATAGAATGTGAGATATAACAGGATAATGCAAACGTTTATCATTTGTTTTCAAAACGCTTGCAAAAAAGTGGGACCCCAAAAATGTACTGTGGGACCCCATTTGTATGACTTGATGGGGTCTCTGGGACCCCATTTTGAAAATTCCTAGCGCCAACACTGCTGTCAACAGAGGAGAAAAAATGCTTTATTTAAATAAATATATTATTTATAAAGCAAGTTCGAGTATCCTTGGCAAATGTTCACCTAGTCCCGGCCTTGGCGTGCTGCCCGCCTTGGCACGCATATATGTGTCCTCTTTTTGGGATTTCACAATATGGTCAGCCTATTCTACACCAAAAAAATCATCTATTTATTATTAGTGTTCCGCCACCAAAGTTTGCCGGAGACAACAGTCCACAGTTTTCATCAGATCGAAACCGTTGAAGTATCAAAATGTTCGGCTCGACCGGGAATCGTGAGCTCTCCAAAACATTTTTTTTTAAATATCCCAGGTTACCCCAGAATTCCCGGTTTTCCGGGTCATTTTTCCCATTGACAATGAATGGGCCATTTTTCGAACTTGCGCGATTCCCACATTTCTTGATCGATTCGAACCGTTCCACCGTCCACGCGCTTATCTCACCTTGGACAATCATACTACCATTTTCCAAGTTCCAAAATGTCCAGGAACTGCTGGTTTTCACCTCTTTCTGGAAAGTTTTCACAGTCCACATTTTTCAACCGTTTTTGATAGGGTTGTACAGTATATCGGTACTAGTATAGTACCGGTATACTAATGAATCATATTCGGTACTATACCGCCTCTAAAAAGGACTGGTCTTTTTTCGTTTAAAAAAAATGTATATTATTATATATATATTATTATTATTATATTATATTATATATATTATATTATATATATTATATTATATATTATATTATATTATTATATATATTATTATATATATTATATTATATATTATATATATTATTATATATATTATTATATTATATATATTATATATTATTATATATATTATATTATATATTATATATATATTATTATATATATTATTATATTATATATTATATATATTATATTATATATATTATTATTATTATATATACTATATTATGTTTATAAACTCAGGAAATACGTCCCTGGACACATGATGACTTAAATTATGACCATTGTATGATCCTGTAACTACTTGGTATCTGGTCGATACCCAAATTTGTGGTATCATCCAAAACTAATGTAAGGTATTCACATTCCATAACAACCGAAGAATAAGTGATTATTACATTTTAACAGAAGTGTAGACAGAACATGTTAAAACAGAAAATAAGCAGATATTAACAGTTAATGAACAAGTAGATTAATAATCCATTTTTACAGCTTGTCCCTCATAATTGTGACAAAATAATAGAATGACAAATGACACAATATATTACTGCATACGTCAGCAGACTAATTAGGAGCCTTTGTTTGTTTACTTACTAATAAAAGACAAGTTGTCTAGTATGTTCACTATTTTATTTAAGGACAAAATTGCAATAAGAAACATATGTTTAATGTACCCTAAGATTTTTTGTTCCAATAAAGCCAATAATGCCATTTTTTTGGGGTCCCCTTTTTTTTAGAAAAGTATAGAAAAATATCGAAATGCATTTTGGTACAGGTACCAAAATATTGGTATCGGGACAACCTTAGTTTTTGACCATTTCACCTTCAAAACATTCCTCTTAGTTGGGACAACAAATGTTCTTTTTGGGTTTTTTTCGTACAAATTCCAGTTTTTCCCGAAATTCTGAAATACCCTTTCTCAATTCAGCATTTTCCAACCAATTCTAAAAATTCCAACACCAACCCATTCATATAATCACACTTGTGCTAGTATAAACATTTTAAAAAATTCCAGATTTTCACAAAATTCCAACAGTTCCAGGAAATTCCCATTCAAATGAATGGACATATTCATAATTCTGCAATGCCCTAAATTCTCAAAAATCTTGCGCCATTTTTAAACTTGATTCCGACCTTTCAACCACACACACTACTCTTCCGATATATTGAACGCAAAACATGTTTCCCCTGCCCCAAATTCCCAGTTTTCCGGGAATTTCCGGGAATTTTTTCCCCAGTGACAATGAATGGGCCATTTTTCGAACTTGGACGATTACCACATTCTTAACCGATTCGAACCGTTCCACCATCCACACACTTATCCTACCTTGGAGAATCAAACTACAGTTTCATACCAAGTTCACAAATTTCCAGGAATTCCCGGTTTTCACCTCTTCATGGAAAGTTTTCACAGTCCACATTTTTTAAACCGTTTTTGACCATTCCACCTTCAAAACATTCTTCTTAGTTAGGACAACACATTTTATTTTTTTATTTTTTTCGTACAAATTCCCGGTTTTCCCGAAATTCTGAAATACCCATTCTCAATTCAAACTGTTACTCCGTCAACATTTTTCAACCAATTCTAAAAATTCCATCACCAACCCATTCATATCATCTAGGACACTTGTGCTAGTATCAACATTTTCAAAAAATCCCGATTTTCACAAAATTCAAAAATTTCCAGGAAAGTCCCATTCAAATGAATGGACACAGTCATAGTTTTACAATGCTCTAAATTCCCAAAATGTTGTGCCATTTTTAAACCTGATTCCGAGCGTTCCACCATCCACACACACTACTCTTCAGATATATTGAACGCAAAACATGTTTTCCCTCTCCCCAAATACCCGGTGTTCCGGATATTTCTCTGAATTTTCTCTCCAGTCACATTAAATGGGCCATTTTTCGAACTTGCACGATTCCCACATTTTCAACCGATTCGAACCGTTCCACCATCCACACACTTATCTCACCTTGGACAATCAATCTACCATTTCATACCAAGTTCACAAATTTCCAGGAATTCCCGGTTTTCACCTCTTCCTGGAAAGTTTTCACAGTCCACATTTTTTAACTGTTTTTGACCATTCCACCTTCAAATCATTCCTCTTAGTTGGTACAACAAATGTTCTTTTTTCCGTAAAAATTCCCGTTTTTCCTGAAATTCACAAAATTCTGAAATACCCATTCTCAACTCAAACTGTTACTAAGTCAACATTTTTCAACCAATTCTAAAAATTCCAACACCAACCAATTAAAATATTCTAGGACACTTGTGCTACTATCAACATTTTCAAAAATTCCTGATTTTCACAAAATTCTAAAATTTCCAGGAAATTCCCATTCAAATGAATGGACACAGTCATAGTTCTACAATGCCCTAAATTCTCAAAATGTTGTGCCATTTTTAAACCTGATTCCGACCTTTCAACCATCCACACACACTACTCTTCCGATATATTGAACGCAAAACATGTTTTCCCTCTCCCCAAATTCCCGGTTTTCCTGGAATTTTCACCCCAGTGACAATGAATGGGTATGCACTGGTCACCATTGCTTCATATATATTTATTAATAAATCATAAGCATTGAAAGCCCAATGATATTTATTAGTTCTCTGACTTATTTCCCATTTTTCTGTATGCGTGAGTGCAATATATAGCATATGCACCAACAGGAAATACATATTTTGCTTCTAAATGTTCGAGAGCAGGCGCAATATTTCTAAATCTCACTATCAGTGTATGTTTATGTATTCACTATCAGTGTATGTTTATGTATTCACTATCAGTGTGTGTGAGTGAGTCAGTGGTATAAGTGGAGCAAGGTTGATTGTGTCATCGCCTGGGCAGTGTGTGTTCTTGTGCTAGGATTAAAACTACTGTTTCTACTCCACAATCTTCTGCACCACACACAATGCACAACATCAACACAAGTGATGATACAAGACACCACACACTCGATAACGGCCGCACATCATCCGTCACACGTGTGAGTGACACAATAAAGATACACAAAGTACTTTTTCTGGACCTTTTTTGATGACTTCCCAAACGGACAGTTCAAACTAAATATTATTTATTTGTATAATTATTAAATTATTTGTATCAAAATTGTGTTATTTGTACCACTGCAAATGTATAATTTTCTAACTTCCATTTTTCCTCAAATCCTTGCTCAAAAACCATACTTAGATAAGAAGACTAAACAGACAAGGACAGAGTCAGCGCTGACACACACACACACACACACACATACACACACAGCAATAATAAATAGTAATTATTTCCTTTTCTTTTTGGTCTATTTTTGGTTTCTAAATTGATTGCATACAAATAATTAATACATTTTTGTAAAGAATATTGTATTTTTGTGTGATCTATACTAGATTGTATGCCATTCATGTGGAGCAATTGTGTTACTTTAAATGTGGTGTTGTTTGTCAAGTGTGAATGTGTGTATTCCTTTTGCCTTAATGTTGTACATGAAAACTTCAAAGCTTTGTGAGATTTTAGAACCCAAAAAGAATTTGCGGGTGCTAATAGCAAACTGATAGCGAGCAAAAATGGCTGTCTTGCGTTTCCAATAATTTCTACAACTCTTATTTTTTTGTGATAGAGTGATTGGAGCACATACTTGTTGGTCACAAAAAACATTCATGAAGTTTGGTTCTTTTATGAATTTATTATGGGTCTACTGAAAATGTGAGCAAATCTGCTGGGTCAAAAGTATACATACAGCAACATACATGATCAATTTTGATGATGTAGAAAAGTAACAATTAAATCAAATTAGCTTCATGGCATGGCCTCTTAACTTCATGTGAGTGATTATGATTGACGACACCTGTTGACTTCTCTGAGCCCATTTAAATAGGGCTCATGTGATGCAGTCATTAGACTCGGTTACAAACGCGACAATGGGAAAGTCAAAGGAACTCAGCACAAATCTGAAAAAACGAATCATTGACTTGAACAAGTCAGGACAGTCACTCGGAGCCATTTCAAAGTAGCTTAAGGTCCTAAGAGCAACTGTGCAGAAAATTGTTGGTAAGTATAAAGTGCATGGCACAGTTTTGTCACTGCCACGATCAGGAAGAAAACGCAAGCTATCACCTGCTGCTGAGAGAAAATTGGTCAGGATGATCAAGAGTCAACCGAGAACCACCAAAAATCAGGGGCCGTACTTATCAAGCTTCTTAGAGTGCCATTTTACACTTAAGTCCTGAGAATTTGCGAAATTTAGTCCTACTCTCAAACTTAAGAATAAAAGCTTTTTATCAACGTTCTTAAGTCTAAGAATCACTCCTACTCTCCACGATATTTAAGAGACCTTCAGAGGTGTCTTAAGTGGTTAGGAGTTGCCAGCAGGGGATGGCACTGAGGCGAGAGAGACGTGCACGAACGTTCAGGGAACGGAACAATGTTTTTTTTTTTTTTATGACGAGCAGCTGATCAAACGGTATCGTTTAGACAGAGCGGATATTATTTTTGTCACAGATTTAATACTTTTCGATTCCTTGTTGATTTCTGCATGTGTCTGCAGTGGGCTAGTATATATAGAGCCACCCACACCAGTTTCAAATTAGTTGCCTAATTAATGAATTGGAAAGAAAATGTTATGACAGTAGCGTATGTGTGTGGCCGTGAGGTGAGTGACGTCAGTGAGTGTGTGGGCGATAGAAGAGAGGGAGCGGTAGCGTGAGTGCCGGCGGGGACTAGTTTGTTTTGTATTATTTTGTAGTTTATTGTCAAAATATACACTCCCATTGTCCACTTAAATATTTCCAAGATATTTCTTTATTCTTAGACAAGGGATTCCCTTCCGTGATTGGTCATTTCTATGGACACAGAAATGACGTCACCTAAAATTCCGTTTACGGCACATAGTAATGTCGTAATTCAGCTCTGAGTGTGACACTTAAGATTCAGTCCTAAACTTCGCTGAAAGTGTGAGTAAGACGCTTGATAACTAACTTTTAAGTGCAGCTTTCAGCGAAGAATTTATTTACTCTTAAGTCAACTCTTAGCAGACTTCTTAGGAGTAATTCTAAGAAGCTTGATAAGTACGGCCCCAGGTCTGCAATGAATTGGAAGCTGCTGGAACACAGGTGTCAGTGTCCACAGTCAAGCGTGTTTTGCATCGCCAAGGACTGAGAGGCTAACATGCAAGAAGGAAGCCTTTTCTCCAGAAGCGACACCTTAAGGCTCGTCTAAAGTTTGCTGCTGATCACATGGACAAAGATAAGAAGACCTTGTGGAGGAAAGTTCTGTGGTCAGATGAAACAAAAATTGAGCTGTTTGGCCACAATACCCAGCAATATGTTTGGAGGAGAAAAGGTGAGGCCTTTAATCCCAGGAACACCATTCCTACCGTCAAGCATGGTGGTGGTAGTATTATGCTCTGGGCCTGTTTTGCTGCCAATGGAACTGGTGCTTTACAGAGAGTAAATGGGACAATGAAAAAGGAGGATTACCTCCAAATTCTTCAGGACAACCTAAAATCATCAGCCAGGAGGTTAGGTCTTGCGCGCAGTTGGGTGTTCCAACAGGACAATGACCCCAAACACACGTCAAAAGTGGTAAAGGAATGGCTAAATCAGGCTAGAATGAAGGTTTTAGAATGGTCTTCCCAAAGTCCTGACTTAAACCCCATTGAGAACATGTGGACAATGCTAAAGAAACAAGTCCATGTGAGAAAACCAACAAATTTAGCTGAACTGCACCAATTTTGTCAAAAGGAGTGGTCAAAAATTCAACCGGAAGCTTGTGGATGGCTACCAAAAGCGCCTTTTTGCAGTGAAACTTGCCAAGGGACATGTAACCAAATATTAACATTGCTGTATGTATACTTTTGACCCAGCAGATTTGGTCACATTTTCAGTAGACCCATAATAAATTCATAAAAGAACCACATTTCATGAATGTTTTTTGTGACCAACAAGTATGTGCTCCAATCACTCTATCACAAAAAAATAAGAGTTGTAGAAATTATTGGAAACTCAAGACAGCCATGACATTATGTTCTTTACAAGTGTATGTAAACTTTTGACCACGATTGTATATCAATCAATCAATCAAATATAAATATATATTGAAAATGGATGGCTGGATATATATACTGTGATATATATATATATATATATATATATATATATATATATATATATATATATATATATATATATATATATATATATATACATATATATACTGTATATATATATATATACTGTATATATATATGTATATATATACATATACTGTATGTATATATATATACTGTATATATATATGTATATATATATATATATATATATACAGTATAGCTATATATATATATATACAGTATAGCTATATATATATATATATATATATATATATATATATATATATATATATATATATATATATATATATATATATATATATACCCAGAAAGTTCATTGAGGTACTGCAGTGGTGCAGGGGGTATTTATGTTAGCATTTAAGGTAGCGATTAGCACTCTAGTTGCCCGCTAGCGATTAGTGCACTAGTTCCCAGCTTGCCATTTGTTCGCTGGTTTGTCCAATGTAGTTGCCAGCTAGCTATTTGCGGACTAATTGCCAGCTAGCGATTAGCTCTCTAGCTTTCATCTAACAATTAGCCCTCTGGTTGCCAGCTAGTGATTAGTGCACTAGTTCCCAGCTTGCCATTTGTTCTCTGGTTGGTCCACTGTAGTTGCCAGCTAGCTATTTGCAGACTATATTGTACTAGCGATTAGCCCTTTAGTTGTCGGCTAGCAATTTGAGGACTAGTTGCCAGATAGTGATTTGTGGAATAGTTGCCAGCAAGCGATTAACACGCCAGCTGCCAGCTGAGGATTAGTGTGCAAGTTGCCAGATCGTGGTTAGTGCGCCAGTTACCAGCTAGCGATTCGCATTCTAGTTGCCAGCTAGCGATTAGTACACAAGTTACCAGCTTGTGGTAGTGCGCCATTTTCCATCTAGTGATTCGCATTCTAGTTGCCAGCTAGCGATTAGTACACAAGTTGCCAGCTTGTGGTTAGTGCGCCAGTTTCTAGCTAGTGATTCGCATTCTAGTTGCCAGCTAGCGATTAGTGTGCAAGTTGCCAGCTATTGGTTAGTGCGCCAGTTACCAGGAAGTGATTTGTGTTCTAGTTGCCAGCTAGCGATTAGTGCACTAGTTGCCAGTTAGCGATATGTGGACTGGTTGCCAGCTAGCGATTAAATCTTTAGTTGTCAGCTAGCAATTTGTGGACTAGTTGTCAGATAGTGATTTGCGAACTAGTTGCCAGCTAGCGATTAACGCTGTGGTTGCCAGCTAGCGATTAGCGCACTAGTTGCCAGTTAGCGATTTGTGGACTAGTTGCTAGCTAGCGATTAATCCTTTAGTTTAGTGATTTGCGAACTAGTTGCCAGCTAGCGATTAACGCTGTGGTTGCCAGCTAGCGATTAGCGCACTAGTTGCCAAATAGTGATTTGCGGAATAGTTACCATCTAGCAATTAACTCGGCAGTTGCCAGCTGAGGATTAGTGTGCAAGTTGCCAGCTAGTGATTTTCGTTCTAGTTGCCCGCTAGCGATTAGTGCACTAGTTGCCAGATAGCGATATGTGAACTGGTAGCCAGTTAGCAATTAACGCTTTAGTTGTCAGCTAGCAATTTGGAGACTAGGTGCCAGATAGTGATTTGCGGACTAGTTTCCAGCTAGCGATTAACGCTGTGGTTGCCTGCTAACATTTAACGCGCCAGTGGACAGCTAGTGATTAGCGCGCTATTAGCCAGCTAGCTATTAGCGACACTACTGCTATTAATTGAATCTTAGCATTTCACAATAACAAGGTACCATTATGACCAGTTTAACATAAAACCCAATTTTTACAAGATCGATAAGTAGGAGATCCTCACTCCATCGGGTTGAGAGTCCTTGGCCTGGACAACGTTGAAAACCCCTATTTATGTATTCAGATTTATATATTCCTTTTATCTCATTCCTGTTACAAACTTCTCCATCCCTTCAGTCAGCTCTGTACACATGTATTCCTACTTCTAATCAGTAGAACAGAGAGCCTGTTGATTAGATTGCGCACTGCTGCCACCTAGCTGCTACTAGAAAGTGAGTGTGAAGGACAGAGCTGAGAAGAATAAGCGGATGATAGTCATTGAATTAAAGAAAGAAATCATTAAAAAAAACATCAAGTTGTAGGTCAAATCTAAGCCCCTTATGACGTAACAAAGAACCAACTAGCCCAGGTGTGTTTTCCTGCACAGGTGTGGTGTTTCCCTACTTCTCTAACAGAGGACGCTACCGCTTCAACTACCCGCGGGCGCAGCAGGCGTGCCAGGATCAGGACGCCACGCTGGCCACCTTCGAGCAGCTGTTCACGGCGTGGGAAGAAGGCCTGGACTGGTGCAACGCCGGCTGGTTGGCCGACGGCACGGTGCAGTATCCCATCACGGCGCCACGCGACGGATGCGGGGGCTCCGACTTGGCGCCCGGTATTCGCAACTACGGCCCACGCCACCGCCTTCTCCACCGCTTTGACGCCTTCTGCTTCTCCGCCTCCATCAAAGGTCAGCGGTCAACATTTTTTACATTTAAGGTTTTTTTAATTTAAAAGGTAATAAATAAATAGATACAATATTTATTATATACTGCATATGTTTGCAGTACAACAAATACTTTTAAAATACAAATTTAAATATGTCTTATATTTTTTATGCCTTATAATGATTACTTAGTCCAAAAATATGCACAAATATATATTTTAGTTAGTGGCATGTTTTTTTTTCTAAATAAAACACTTTTAAAAGGTTGTAATTGTACAATTATTTTAGATGTAAGGTTATTTTACTTTCAGTGTTTTTTTTCTCCATTTATATTTGATAAAATACAAAATTAAAAAAGTGATTTGAATTACATTTTAATGTATTAAAATATTTTGAAGAGAATGCAAACATTACATTTCACATTTCATTATGTGGGCTCTGTACCGAGGATGTCGTTGTGGCTTGTACAGCCCTTTGAGACACTTGTGATTTAGGGCTATATAAATAAACATTGATTGATTGATTGACTGTATTATTTTATGAAATGTTTGAGGTATATTCTTATATTTGATCAAAATGTACAACACTGGAAATGTATATTTATGACTGCATGTCTTACAAGAGATATAGCATATTTTTTTTCAATACTTTCTTATAATATTGTACTTTTTTAAAAATTGTATTTATATTTTTTGTTCTTAAATTAAAATAAATAAAACAATGTCAAGTGTCTTCTATTGTGTTAAAATACTTTGAATAGAATAAAATATCATATTTCATTTGTTTTCTTAAATGTTTAAAGTATATTACTAAATTTCATTTAATATTTTTAGTGTTGGAAATGTGTATTTCTGGGCGCATGTCTTACCAGAGCAACAGCATATTTTAGTGTAATACTTTTTTGTATATACACTACCGTTCAAAAGTTTGGGGTCACATTGAAATGTCCTTATTTTTGAAGGAAAAGCACTGTACTTTTCAATGAAGATAACTTTAAACTAGTCTTAACTTTGAAGAAATACACTCTATACATTGCTAATGTGGTAAATGACTATTCTAGCTGCAAATGTCTGGTTTTTGGTGCAATATCTTCATAGGTGTATAGAGGCCCATTTCCAGCAACTATCACTCCAGTGTTCTAATGGTACAATGTGTTTGCTCATTGGCTCAGAAGGCTAATTGATGATTAGAAAACCCTTGTGCAATCATGTTCACACATCTGAAAACAGTTTAGCTCGTTACAGAAGCTACAAAACTGACCTTCCTTTGAGCAGATTGAGTTTCTGGAGCATCACATTTGTGGGGTCAATTAAACGCTCAAAATGGCCAGAAAAAGATAACTTTCATCTGAAACTCGACAGTCTATTCTTGTTCTTAGAAATTAAGGATATTCCACAAAATTGTTTGGGTGACCCCAAACTTTTGAACCTTAGTGAATATATATATATATATATATATATATATATATATATATATATATATATATATATATATATATATATATATATATATATATATATATATATATATATATATATATATATATATATATATATATATATATATATAATATTTTGTATTTTATTTTCTTTATTTTTTTCTTTATTTATATTATTTGTTTTTAAATCAAAATAAATAAAATAATATAGTGTATTTCTTATTGTGTTAAAATTATTGAAAGAGAATACAAATATATTACATTTTACTGTTTTATTTTATCAAATATTTGAGGTATATTACTATTAAATATTTTTTAGCATTGAACATGTTTATTTCTGAGTGCATGTCTTACCAGAGCAACTACATATTTTTTATTGTAATACTTTTTAAAAATTTTTAAATATTGTATTTTATCTCCTTTAGTGTTTTAAAATGTATATTATTTATTTTATTAAAATAAAAAATAAATTAAATATACTGTATCTCTTATTGTATTACACGTGTTTTCAGAGAATACAAATATATTACCGTATTATTTTATAAAATATTTGAGGTATATTGTTATTGCAAATTTTATTGTAATACTTTTTATTTTAATTTTTTATATTGTATTTGATCTTTAGTGTTTTTTAATTTATATATTTTGTTCTTAAATCAAAATAAATAAAATAATATACTGTATTTCTTATTGTGTTAAAATTATAGTAGGAGAATACAAATATATTACATTTTACTGTATTATTTTATCGAATATTTGACGTATATTACTATTAAATATATTTTTAGCATTGGACATGTGTATTTCTGGGCGCATGTCTTACTAGAGCAACAACATATTTTATTGTAATACTTTTTTTTTTAATACTATTGTATTTTATCTTCTCTAGTGTTTTTTTAATTTATATTGTTATTTTAAAGTCAAAAATACATTAAATATACTGTTTCTCTTATTGTATTACACGTCTTTTAAGAGAATGCAAATATATTACATATTACCGTATTATTTTATAAAATGTTTGAGGTATATTGTATTGCAAATTTTATTGTAATACTTTATTTATTTTTTTTGTATTGTATTTGATCTTCTTTAGTGTTTTTTAATTTATATAATTTGTTCTTAAATCAAAATAAATAAAATAATATACTGTATCTCTTATTGTGTTAAAATTATTGTAAGAGAATACAAATATATTACATTTTACTGTATTATTTTATCAAATATATGAGGTATATTACTATTAAATATTTTTAGCATTGAAAATGTGTATTTTTGGGCACATGTCTTACCAGAGCAAGAGCATATTTTATTGTAATAGTTTTTTTAAATTTTTTATATTATTGTATTTTATCCTCTTTAGTGTTTTTAAATGTATATTATTTGTTTTGTTTTTTTAATTAAAAATAAATGAAATATACTGTATCTCTTATTGTATTACACGTGTTTTAAGAGAATACAAATATATTACATATTACCGTATTATTTTACAAAATATTTTAGGTGTATTGTTATTGCAAATTTTATTGTAATACTAATATTGTATTTTATCTTCTTTAGTGTTTTTTAATTTATATTATTCGTTTTTAAATCAAAATAAATACAATAATATACTGTATCTCTTATTGTGTTAAAATTATTGTAAGAGAATACAAATATACTACATTTTACTGTATTATTTTATCAAATATTTGAGGTATATTACTATTAAATATTTTTAGCATTGAAAATGTGTATTTCTGGGCGCATGTCTTACCAGAGCAACAGCATATTTTATTGTAATGCTTTTTTAATTTTTTAAATATTGTATTTTATCCTTTTTAGTGTTTTTAAATTTATATTATTTTTTTAAATTAAAAATAAATGAAAGATACTGTTTCTCTTATTGTATTACACATGTTTTAAGAGAATGCAAATATATTACATATTACCGTATTATTTTATAAAATGTTTCAGGTATATTGTATTGCAAATTTTATTGTAATACTTCTATTTTTTTAATATTGTATTTTATCTTCTTTAGTGTTTTTTAATTTATATCATTTGTTTTTAAATCAAAATAAATACAATAATATACTGTATCTCTTATTGTGTTAAAATTATTGTAAGATAATACAAATATATTACATTTTACTGTATTATTTTATCAAATATTTTAGGTATATTACTATTAAATATTTTTAGCATTGAAAATGTGTATTTCTGGGCGCATGTCTTACCAGAGCAACAGCATATTTTATTGTAATGCTTTTTTAATTTTTTAATTATTGTATTTTATCCTTTTTAGTGTTTTTAAATTTATATTATTATTTTTTTAAATTAAAAATAAATGAAATATACTGTATCTCTTATTGTATTACACGTGTTTTAATCAATCAATCAGTCAATCAATGTTTATTTATATAGCCCTAAATCACAAGTGTCTCAAAGGGCTGTACAAGCCACAACGACATCCTCGGTACAGAGCCCACATACGGGCAAGGAAAACTCACCCCAGTGGGACGTCAATGTGAATGACTATGAGAAACCTTGGAGAGGACCGCATATGTGGGTAGGGGAGACCGAAAGCAATGGATGTCGAGTGGGTCTGACATAATATTGTGAAAGAACAAATACTATGAATAATAATTATTATTTGTTCAAAGATACAACTCCTATGCTGTACATCATATTGCATTGGTGTTCTCCTGCTGCAGGGACGGTCTACTTCCTGCAGAACCCGACCAGGCTCAACTTCACCGAGGCGGTCCAGGCTTGCGCCAGAGACTTCAGTTCCGTGGCCAAAGTGGGCCAACTTTACGCCGCCTGGAGGCTCTCAGGATTGGACCGCTGCGACGCCGGGTGGTTGGCCGACGCCAGCGTCCGCTACCCCATCACCAAGGTCCGGGCTAACTGCGGACCCCCGGAACCTGGGGTGCGGAGCTATGGCTTCCCCCCATGGCACCTGAAGTTTGGCGTCTACTGCTATCGGTAGACTCTCTGTGAGCATTAGCTTTAGCCTCCGGGCGAATGGGCATCTTTAGGTCCATTGTGCTCCTCTTCCTCCTACAAACTACTGTGACCACTAAGTTATGCCCCTTTTCCACTGCTCCGTACCTGCTTGACCCGCCTCGGTTTCAGCTCGTCCACATGAAAATAGCTACTTAAAAACCAGGAAGTAGTCGTAGTAACAAACAACAACAATGGAGGAGTCTGAGGACGCGGGAGCTAAGCGGAGATGCAACCGGGTAAGCTAACGTTAGCGTGTGTGTTGTTTTCGGTCATTCCCATCCTCAAATGTTGGCTAGAAACTGGTAGTACTAGTAGTGGTACCATGTGGTGGAAAAGGGACATTATACCACCGTATTACAAAATACTTTTTAAAATTGCTTGAAGCAACATTACTTTAGCGCAGTACTCCAAACTAAGACTTGATGTCAGTACTACAAGTACATAAAAAGTACATATTGCGTGTGTGTACACTGAAATATCTGCCACAAAAGTATGCGATTGTCATTGTTTGTGTCGAACGAGCGACGACACTTGTACCTTTTTACTTTTTTATATACTACACAGTATGTAATGTATGCCAGTGCATTTTGTGTCGTTTTTATACAAGTCAATAAAATGGCTGCTGTTTATGTATGGTTTTGGTTCAATGAACAAATGAAGCTGAAGACGCCAGAAAAAAGGACGGGGAGATTCGGCAGGAATAGACACTACTAAAGTTACACCACCTACTCAGTGGCCTAGTGGTTAGAGTATCCGCCCTGAGCTCGGTAGGTTGTGAGCTCAAACCCTGGCCGAGTCATACCAAAGACTATAAAAATGGGACCCATTACCTCCCTGCTTGGCACTCAGCATCAAGGGTTGGAATTGGGGGTTAAAACACCAAAATGATTCCCGGGCGCTGCTGCCCACTCCTCCCCTCACCTCCCAGGGGGTGATCAAGGGTGATGGGTCAAATGCAGAGAATAATTTTGCCACACCTAGTGTGTGTGTGACAATCATTGGTACTTTAGGAAGTTAGTACAAAACCAAGACGCAGGTTTACAAGGCAAGTTTATACGTCGAAACACGATTTTGATGTTGAGAGAAAAAAAATGTTTCTGGGGAAAAAGGAGTTGCAAATGTTTGAGAAACATTTTCAATTCAAAAGCATTAAATTATTTTATTTTCAGGAAAAGGTATATTTTTAACAAAAGTTTTATTTTTATTCCATTAACACTGTACATTATAGAAAATACAGTATAATTTGAGAAAACATGCTGGTTATATATAATTAGAAATGGTATTTTGAGGGTTTTTTTTTTACAAAGCAATGCATATTTTTTGAGAAAACCAGCCATTTTCTAGACAGAACTGTACAAAATGTTTTATTTTGGTCATATTTTCAAGAAGAGTTAAGATTTTCCAGAAAAAAGCTGGGGAAAATGTTGACGGCGCCATTGCCAAAAAAACGACTCGAAGATTCAGCAGGAATAGACACTACTAAGAAGTTAGCACCAAAACAAGACGCAGGATTACAAGGCAAGTTTATTTGTAGAAATGACTTGAAAAACCAAGACGATTTTGATGTTGAGAGAAAAATGTACTTTCTGGGGAAAAAGGAGTTGCACATTTTTGAGAAACATTTTCCATTCAAAAGCATACAAGTATTTTATTTTCAGGAAAAGGTATATTTTTAACAAAAGTTTTATTTTTATTCCGTTAAAACTTTACAGTATAGAAAATACAGTATAATTTAAGAAAACATGCTGGTTATATATAATTAGAAATGGTGTTTTGAGGTTGTTTTTTTTACAAAGCAATGCATATTTTTTGAGAAAACAAGCCATTTTCGAGACAGAACTGTACAAAATGTTTTTTTTGGTCATATTTTCAAGAAAAGTTAAGATTTTCCAGAAAAAAGCTGGGAAAAATATTGACGGCGCTATTGCCAGAAAAACGACTCGAAGATTCAGCAGGAATAGACACTACTAAGAAGTTAGTACCAAAACAAGACGCAGGATTACAAGGCAAGTTTATTTGTAGAAATGACGTGAAAAACCAAGACGATTTTGATGTAGAGAGAAAAATTTACTTTCTGGGGAAAAAGGAGAAAAGTTGCACATTTTTGAGAAACATTTTCCATTCAAAAGCATAAAAGTATTTTATTTTCAGGAAAAGGTATATTTTTGAGAAAATATTTTTTTCCATAAAAACTGTACAGTATAGAAAATGCAGTATAATTTGAGAAAACATGCTGGCTATATATAATTAGAAATTGTGTTTTGAGGGTTTTTTTTACAATGCACTGCATATTTTTTGAGAAAACAAGTCATTTTCCAGACATACCTTTTTTTTTGTCATATTTTCAAGGAAAGTTAAGATTTTCCAGAAAAAAGTTGGGAAAAATGTTGACGGTGCTATCGCCAGAAAAAAAGGACTTGAAGATTCCTCAGGAACAGAAACTGCTGCAAAGTTAGTACCAATACAAGACACAGGATTACAAGGCAAATTTATTTGTAGAAATTATGTAAAAAACAAACACAATTTTGATGTTGAGGAAAAATATATATATTTTCAAGAAAGAAAGCGAAAAGTTGCGTGTTTGTTAGAAAAAGTGTACATTTTCGATTCAAAAGCATAAAAGTATTATATTTTCAAGAAAATGTATAGCTGGTGTGCCAATGTTGACATGATCGACTGGTAAGCTGCTTCCCTGCTCGTGAAAGTTTATTCTAGATCATAAATCATGCCTCTCACTTGGATAGTAGAAGGGCGAGGATGTAATCCGACAAGCTGGTACACTTTGACAGCCAATTTAGAACTGGAAAGGGCGAAAAACGACACAAAAAGAGGCTTGTTTCCACCAGGATAATGAGTAATTCTTTATCTAAGTGGGAATATATGGACGTCCTGTCAGTCGGCATCCTAATGACAGCCGACCTTGTACAGTAAGTGATGTTTTATTATGTTTGTTGGCTCCCATGAAGTCTGCAGTGATTTTTTATCTATGTTTTTGAAAAAAAGTAAACGTCGTGATCAGTTTTTGAAATTAATGGCGTTACTACATTACATATACTTACAGCATGTATATAAAACCTTAATAGAGGTGTTTGGATGGTCTTTTAAGGGCTTTATAGGCAGAATAGAGCAGACTTATTTTTAGTATTTAGAATGCATAAAAATAAGAAAAACATGCTTCTCTTACATAATGATTGAGTGAAAGGCAAAATTCCCCCAAAAAGTGCAGTTCACCTTTTAAGGTGGAAAAAGTTGCACATTTTTAAAAGAAGTGGTCTAATTTCCAGACAAAAATTATGTTTTCTTTGAAACAAGCATGTTTTTACCATTCACCTTGTTGACTTGTAGCAATAATTGGACACAAAGACACGTTTGATTCCAGGTTTTATTTGGTGCAGCACAGTACAGCACACTGTTTGTTCATGCATGGAAACAGAAACAACAGTTTCTCCTCACATTTAGGTTTTTATTACCTGTATTTTATTGGGCTTGTGTTTTTATTTTTAATACAATTCATTGTAAGTTCACTTGACATATTTGCTGTTTTTTAAGTCTTACACAACTTCACATTCTGTTTTCTTTTATAAAAACACGTTTTGCTTGATATAAATACATTTTAATTTACTAATTTACATTGTGACAACATAAACCAAGCATAAATTCACGTTATCCGTTTGCGTTCACAATATTTTGCTTTCTTTGTGTTTGTGTGCTTGTGTGGGTTCTGATAGTTTGCACTCTCGTGCAAACAGGAACATGTTTTAAAACACCAAAGATGGACATCGTTTTCTCTCTCAGAGTCATCCGATAGCATGGACTCCCTGTAACTGGTTGGCTTTGTCGACTAAAAACACGATTCTTTGTTCTACTTTGTTCAACTAAACTCTACAGGTTGATTAAAGATTAAATAAACGGTAAGCTTGCTGTAAGTTACTGACAGATCCTGCTGTTCACACAGTTTTAGAGTCCAATATTTACAGTGAGTCCCGTGCGTTAAGCCAGCGACGGGTCTCAGCTAACAGTCACTATTTCTCCATTTTTGTATTCACAGACTACCGCAAACAAATAGATTAATTGTCGCAGCTTCAGCTTCAGAGTTTGTAACAAAAATACGATCAGGTAATGTGGGTACGTATGTCAACATTGGAGTCGTCAACGAAACTAACAAAGCGGACATATTGCGTCAAAGAACTTGTGTCTTTTCGTAACCTTTCAAGACAACCTGCCAATCTGCACACAATTTGTGTGCGAAAACAATTTAGCGTCTGAGAGCTAATGAATGTAGTATGGTTTTGGAAACATTAAAGGCAATTTGTTGTCTTTTTGATGTAACTTGCGTAATCACTGAAGACAAGTTAGTCTTCAGTTAATCTAACGTACGTTTATTTGTAAACCTAGAAGACAGTTTTGAGTATTGGATGAGCTTAATGTAAGTTTTTGGGAACACCAAAGAAAATTGAAAAATACGTAAACACTGAAAACAATTTCGAGTAATGAACGTTTTTTCAGAAACGAAGATCATTTCGAGGTTTTGGATTCAATTAACATATATAAAGTTTGAAGTCAATTTAGGAGTCTTTGATTATTTTAACATAAGTGTTTTCCTAAACCTCAAAGAAAATTTAGTGTTAAAGAATGGTACATCTTTTGGTCAAAATTTACGGCAAGTTAGCGTTTTTAATCAACCGATTGTACATTTTTTTGAGGGTCTTCAAACTTGACATATAGGTTTGTGTAAACAAATATTTTTTTTGCAATCAGCAAACTTAACGTTGAAAACACTTCAAGAGTCATAACTGTTTACGTTTTTGTACATCCTGAAGACAATTTCAAGTAACGTACGTTTATTCCCGAAACAAAGAGTTTTGGAATACAGTCATTAATAAATGTATTGTTTTCGTAAACATCAAAGAAAATGCAGTGTTAAAGATACATCTTTTGGTAAAGTTTTAAGACAATTTAGCATTTTTAATCAACCTATCTTATGTCTTTTTAGAGTCTTCAATCAAACTTGTCGTACAGGTTTTCATAATCAAGTAATTTTTAAAGCGTTCAACAAAATTAATTTTGAAACCTACGTTTTTGCAATCGTCGAAGACATTTCTGAGTCTTCAGTGTCCACTTTAGAGTTGTTTGTTCATAATCGATTCTAATTTGTTCTCACCAAGGGGATGGAATGAAAAAAGCTGCATCTTAATATTATTACAATTGAATCAAAACCTGTATTAGATGAGTGGGATCGTAGATTTGGATAGCGAGTCACAGTCGTCGTCACTGGAGAACAAGCACAAACACAGATCTAGAAATAAAGGTTATGCTAACACTCTGAGCCTTCAATACCACTCATATTGACTTTTTGTTTATTAAATAAATCCTATTTCTCCTGTAGTACCTGTGCATGGAGCACTGCTCTAAATTAGACTCTATAAATAACATCTTCTAAATGTGCTTTCCTGTTTGTATTTACACTGGAGGAGGAGGCGCGACGGGGGGATATGCTATCAGTTTTGGTCGGGCATTAGCATTGATGTCCATTGAGGGGTCCTTTATGTGAATCTCCCTTGTGCTTTTCAGTCCCGCTCAGGGCGTCTTCGTGTGCTGCTGTGGTCTGATGACTGCTTTACTTCTGCTGCTCCTCGCTGACCTTTTGTGTAGCCTGTTGCTGTTGGCGTCACCTGCTGGAAGAAGGAGGGAAGCGCACACTGGTGATGTCATGCGTACTGATGATGTCACGCAGGCAAGGATTCTCGGTAACTAATTGTGGCATAAATCCTCGACCATATTTAGCGATATCAAGATATTATACAATCTACGTGCAGCCCAGAACTGTCATTTACAGTATGACCATAAGTACACTTAATAATCCAACGTTGCGCCAATGAAAATACGCCAAAACTCACTTTCTGTACATTCCACTTGCGGCTTCTCCCACTCCCCGTTCTCCATGCAACGTATGACAGGAAGGTGGCGCTGCGTGTAGCCCGCTTGACACTGGTATCGCACTTTGGTGTTGACCAGGTAGCGCGCTCGAGTGACGCCCATCGGTGCCCCGTGTTCCACCTCAGGGGGTGCGCCGCAGCCCACTGGCAGAAAGGGAAAAAAATAACATAAAATCGGAACTAAAGTCCTTGATTTGGGAAGTAGTTTTGTTAACAGCAACTAGAGTCGATCCGACTTAGTTCCTACCGGGCTGACTCTTGCAGGAGAAGGGAAGATAGTAGTTGCATGGAACGTCATTCCACTGGCCTCCCTCATGTCCGATCATTACCACGCAGTCCTCGCCGGAGTTGAAGTAGTTATCAGGTTGGTTGGGCCTCCAGTTCTCGTATGCCTATGGAGGTTATGAATGACGCAATTGTAATTAGAGCGTAAAAAGTTAAAAAGTGAACAGCCGTAAAAACACGTAAGAAACAAGCATCAGTCTATCCAACTCACCAGAGGACTGCCGTCTGTCCAGTGGAATTCATTCTGAACGTCTTTGTCATTGAGACCGATCCACTCGTAGTCCTGACCTTTAGCTGTGGACAAAACAGAGACATTTTAAAAACTGGGACCATCTGAAGCTTCTTCTACAAATATTCTGTTTATATCCCTTTTTACGTTTCCTTAGGTGCGGACTAGACAACCGCTGACATTAGCATCTGGTCAATTTGGAGGCACCAAAACAATGATTTTAAGGGTTTGGGAAGTATCTGGAGAGAATTCCTCTTGACATGCTTCATTGTCATTGCTTCATGTGCTTCATTTGATTAGGATCTGTATCTAAACTTTCTATGAGGGCTCCAGGGCTAACAACTCTGACTCTGTAATACACAGCAGGACCCCCTAAGTTGTTTTATAAAATGGTATCACTTACAGTTGAGAAACTGCTGCTCCTCCTCAGATGTGACGCTGACTAAGTGGGCGTTGAGCTCCTGGCAACGCTGCTCAGCTTCTGACCAGGTGTGTCTGTCCGCAAAGTGGAGGTAACAGCTTCCCATGAACCCCAACCAGCCCTCTGGACAACCTTGCACAGCTGAAGAAAAGAAACATTTTCAATTAGAAAACTATGAAGATAGATTATCTGGGTTTTTTTATGCTTCAAGTAACCTAAATCACACACCCTCTTCTACTTCTGGTTGCTCCACCACAGCAGGGGTTTCCAGTGAAGCTGTGGGTGCTGTTGTCGGACTGATGTAGACAGGGTCTGGAGTTAAAATAATGATTTTTGACTCTTCCACCTCTGGGTCATGTCCTGATTGAACAGTGTAGTCTGGGTAGGTCGTGGTAGATCCAGGGGGTAGGGCTATAGAAAGCCCAGAAGTTGACGAAGTGTCACTGCCTGAGCTATGAATGTGGATTCCAGATCCGCTTCCCTGGCCACTTATTTCTACTACGCCTCGCCCCTCTTCAGGATGGTGTTTTTCCAGTGGAGTAATAGTAACTTCCTTTATCCTATCGTCTGTTAGAAAGATGATGTCACCATCCGTCTGGAAAGGTTGGCCAGAGGCAGAACCGCTGCTGGAAGCACTAGATGAAAAACCACTTGGAAAGCCACTGGGGAAGCCTGATGCAAAGGGATGATATCCAGACAACTCCTGCTCTCCTGATGGTTGTGCTGTTAGGTCAATGGCACGGGTGTCTGTAAAGGTGATGCCAGAGAATCCACTGATGTCTGACCCAGACATGCCTCCTGATCCTGACATACTTCTTGATCCAGACATACCTCCTGATCCAAACATATCAGCAGATCCATAAATGTCACCTGATCCAGACAGACTTCCAGATCCGGACATACTTCCTGATCCTGACATTCCTGAAGTCCACAACATACCGCTTCCCAACTCTTGCTCAGTGAGGGTTGGGTTCAACAGCTCTTCCTCTTTTCCATCCAGTATGTTGATCAGTATTTCACCACCGCTGCCGCTCATGTCTCCACTGCCACTGGCAGAACCTGATCCAGATGCGACGAAGCCAGATCCAGCTCCTGAAGCAACAGAGCCAGATCCAGATCCGAATTCAACAAAGCCAGATCCGGATCCTGATGCAACAAGGCCAGATCCAAATCCTGATGAAACGAAACCAGATCCAGATCCTGATGCAACAAAACCAGATCCCAATCCCGATGCAACAAATCCAGATCCAGACCCAGATGCACTGGAAGGCTCTCCTGAGGTGAAGATGACTGCACTTCCCCCTTCTGCTTCATGTGGCTCACCAGAGGCAGAATTATCTCCTGATAAAATGTCTGTGTGTCCACTAAAGGTTACATCTACTCCTGAACCAGAACCTCCGCTCCCGCTGGTGGTGCTGGACGCCCCTGAGATATCGCCACTGGCTGAGTGATCACCTGATCCAGAACCAGAACCATCAACAGGGACTGTTGTTCAAGATGCAGACAAAAATATATTAGTGATTTGGTACTATTTTTGAAATTTGAAATGACAAGACAAACACCTTCAGAATCGAGTTTATGCCTATGCTGTTGTTTCCAAAGCTCTTACCGATAGGAACTGATAGTTGTGTTGAGGTGTTTGTCTTCTGGATAATCTCTTCTATGTCTGTGATGTTTAGACTGGTTTCAGTGTCATTGTAGCCCACAGTAGATTCAACTAAAAGACAAAAACAACAAGGGGTAACGTAAACAACCTCAACTGATTAAAGAAATAAACAATTATAGACACGAGGTCTATAATCCTACTAGTAGGAATGGAGTGATCAACTGCAACTGTTGTCTTGTTGATAACATCTGTCGTCAGTAACAGGTCATAAATGGTGTCATTGTCAGTGTCAACTATGATTCTTTCAGCTGTAAAACACAAAATCCAAAGACAGAAGAGTGAAGTTGGGATAATTCATGTTAATTTGACCACGGAACTACAAGCATCTACCTTTGAAACAGTAGGCGTCATAACGCGAATGCTCATCAGGAAAGCCTGTCTGGTTGGGGAAGGCGTAAATGATGTGCACGCCCACCTGGCCACCCCCACAGTGAGATCTGGGGATTGTTATGGGATAGCGGACACTGCGATCCATCAACCAGCCTGGGCGACACTTATCCAGGCCTTGGTTCCAAGCGGCAAACAGCTGTCCAGTCGTGGCCAGCGTGGTGTTGAGGTTTTCACAGTGCTGCACTGCCTCCTCGTAGGAAAAGCTGTCATAGTCGCTGGTAAAGAAGACCTCACCTTGATTGAGAGCATTAAATAGTTTAAATGCATGATGCTTAAATGTAAATTTGTAATGTGAACATTAGTATGAGGCGGTCCTGACCTTGGAGACGTTCCACATAACAAAATACGTCGTAGCGCTCGGAGTCTGGCCTCAGGCCGTATGATCTGACTCCTGGATGGTGCAGCAGGTTTCCAGCACAGTTATCTCGGGGTGATACGATGGGATACCTAACAGGATTTATAGTTTTTAATAAGGCCGCTGTCTATGAATTCTGAGCTGTAGACCTGTCCTTAACGCACCTTACAGTGTGGTCACCAAGCCAACCAGCATCACATTGGTGCAGGCCTTTCTCAAAGGCAGCTTGCAGCTGCTGCGGGCTAGCAATGACCGCTCCAATGCTCTTGCAGGCCTGTTGGGCCTCCAGAAAAGTCAGCGTGTACCGGCCAGTAATTGGTCGGTAGTGGAACACGACACCTATAAGTGAAGAAAGAGAAACTGAGGTTTAACAGACTCTCTGGCTGTAATATTACCTACTCAGTGGCCTAGTGGTTAGAGTGTCCGCCCTGAGATCGGTAGGTTGTGAGTTCAAACCCCGGCCGAGTCATACCAAAGACTATAAAAATGGGACCCATTACCTCCCTGCTTGGCACTCAGCATCAAGGGTTGGAATTGGGGGTTAAATCACCAAAAATGATTCCCGGGCGCGGCACCGCTGCTGCCCACTGCTCCCCTCACCTCCCAGGGGGTGAACAAGGGATGGGTCAAATTCAGAGGACAAATTTCACCACACCTAGTGTGTGTGTGACAATCATTGGTACTTTAACTTTAACTTAATATTATGGTTATGGTTGATAGTCCTTTAGGGTTTTTTCAGTAGAGTTCCGAAGAGTTTACCAGTGGGAGCCATGGCGGAGTCAGTGAATGGAGGGGCGACGGGCTGTGAGATGAGAATGTCCACACCTCCATGCTTGATCTCCTGACCCCCAGGCACAGTAGTGAGGCCTGGATAAAGTCCAGGGGCTGGAGTTATGCTTATGATGTCCGGGAAAGGTGTGGTTCTTCCAGGAACTGCAGTCTCTTCGTCACTACCTGTGGTTGAGACAAGATTGCATTTGATTTTCATTCTCCTTTACCCCAGAGATTCATTAGCACACGGGCTATGGCGATCACGCACCAGGCACTATGAACATCAAAAATTAAGCACGTACCTTGAAAGCAGATAGCATCATAACGAGAATCCGCAAAGGGGTATCCTGTCTGGTTTGGGAAGAGGTATACGGTTCTGACTCCCAGAAGCCCTCCTCCACACTGAGGCCTTGCAATGTTGATGGGATAACGTACACTCCTGTCTCCCAACCATCCTGCGTTGCACACGTCCATGCCGGATTTCCAGGCCAGGTAAAGCTCTCCAGTGTTGGCAAGCCTGGCACCCAGTTTGGTGCACTGGTCGCCGGCTTCGTAAAAGGTGAACTTTTCTACCGACATGGAGTAAAAGACTCTGCCTGGGAGGAGAAATACAGTCGATGTTATACCAGTGGCAACCACAGTATTCTGCAGGGTCAGGTGGTGTGCATCCTGTCAATAAATGTACCTGACATCTTTTCTGCAAAACAGTAGACATCGTAAGTCTCATTGACGTCTCTTACTCCATAGGTTCTCACACCAGGGAAGTTTTCCTTGTCTCCGTAGCATTCCTCCCGGGGCTCATGGATTGGGTACCTCAAAAGGACAAGACACAAGAGAGTTTGTACCTGGATTTGGACGAGGGCTTTTATTGTCTTTTCGGGATATTTAGAAGCCACAAGTTTTTGGTAGAACGGACTTGGCCTATAAATATTACCTGACAGTCTGATCAGAAAGCCATCCAGCATCACATTGGTGGTATCCATCATCATAAGCCGCCTGCAGTTGGGCTGGGGTGGCGATGGTGGCGCTGTTTTGGATGCAAGCAGCCTTGGCCTTCTCAAAGCTGAGAGTGTACCGGGTGGTTATAGCACGGTAGTGGAACACAATACCTGTAAGTCAGACAGGCAAGAATTGAGATATATTATTTTCATCTGCAGCCTACCATTATTTGATACTTTTTGGACCCTGATTCCCCGGAAAAATGTAAATCTACAACTTGGGATGACATACCCTGAACCAGGATGTCCACTGTGTCGTAGTTGTCCTCGATCCCGTGCATCACCTCGCAGCGGTAGGTGCCTGAGTCTTTAGACCTCAGCTCTGTTACCTCCAGGCTGGCGTCGGTGGGCACTAGCGGGTAATTGACCATCGTGACTCTGTCCAGATACTCAATGTCCACCTGAACTTTGCCCTCCGATGCTACCAAGATGGTGCTGACTTTCTCCTTGGTGACAAAAGTCCATTTGATGCGGTGGGAGAGCGGAGCAATCGTCGGGGCGCCGGGGTCGCTGACGGTGTTGTCCTGGAAGTAGCAAGGCACCACTACCTTGCCACCCAGCAGGGGGCGCAGCTGCATCTCCAGTGGGATACTGACACGTAATGTTCCATCCGTGTCTGACAGAAAGACAGGTCACGGTTATTTTGTTTGGTGAGGATTCAGTCCTTACTTGAATTTTCCTTAAAGACTTAGCACAATTGAATTCTACATTTGGTAAATTTTCCCCTGATGTACAGTTGTTTTAAATTTATGGTTTGGAGCTTTGCTAACTTACAACATTTAGACTTGGCTAATGCAGACCGATGCCTCCCAGGAAATTGGTTCATGGCGTAAAATGAAAATGAACATTTTAATTTTAATTCATTTGCAGAGGCATTTCGGTGGATACTTTTGTAGATTGGTCATCACTTCACACAGGATGTCTTTCTTAATTTCTTAAAAATGTTGATAATTGACAGTTGATAAAAATCCCAATTCAAAATCCCATTAAAAAAAATTTCAGTGTCTAAAAGTTTTTCACGCTTCAATCAAAAAATAAACTGCAAAAACTTCCTGAGCCTTTAGTTGCTGTCTGTGTATTAACTGAAATCCTGAACTCAAATAATCTGTTACGTCTAGGCATTGTAGCAGTGTTCGGGACCTCAAGATGCGGAGACTCGAGGTGACATGAACGTAAGAATGTCTTTTATTTCTAAACTAAGGCCAAAACACAAGGAATCGTGCAGCAGGGAAGCGCACGAGAAGCACAGGAAAAGCTGTGCATGCAATTAGCAAATGAAACGCAAATATTTAGCACCAACGTAACTCTTCACAAAAATCCAGCACCAGAGCCGGCCCAAGGCATAAGCGTACTAAGCGCTTGCTTAGGGCCCCACGGCCACCAGGGGGCCCCCAAAAGCAATTAACAAAAAATTCTCATTTTTATTTTTTGCATGTACGAGTCTGACTGATGATTTCTAAATGATCAAAGATATATTATTGTGCAAAAACACAATTTTAGGTCAACAGAGTGCTGCTGCTGATCTAGGCCTAGTGATTCTTCCTGCCTCTCTTTAAGCTGCCTCTACTGCACCTGTGACGTTTGCCGCCTGCCGTGCAATGCCAGTGCGCACTGGGCATCAAAAGCGCAGATAGAGGCAAAACAATGTCACAAAAAAGGACATATCCTTCAGGTGCAGAAAAAAGGAAGAAGAAGAAAGTGGAAGAGGAGAAAAAATGCCATGATAAAGGTATGTTTGCATGACTTGGTAATAAAAAGTTTATCAAAGAGATTTGTAGCTGTAATTAGCTTTAGCTAGGTGACGTTAGCTAACTAGCGCGGTGCTAGCAATATGTTTTTAGCATCAGGTTACTAGTGAGATATGTTGTTTGCACAAATTGTTTGCAGCAGAGCACGGTAATTTATGTGAGTGAAATAAACATTATTTTTTACATCAACTCATAAGTTATGTGAAACTTCCCCAGGAGCATTGTTAAAATACTTTGGAGGCACAGAATCAGGTGAGGAAAAGACTGTCACCATACAGTATACATTTAATTTCTTAGTATAAACATTACACCTGAAGGGAAATTAATATAGTCAAAGTATCTCATTAATATGTGTGCCTATATGTATGTATGTATGTATTTCATCTTAAGTCCATCTCCATCCTCTACAGCAGCGTTTCTCAAAGTGTGGGGCGCGCCCCACTGGTGGGGAATAGAGACATGACAGGTGGGGCGCGAGGAACGGGAGGACATTTCACTTTTATTTTTTTTATTTTTTTATTATTATATTCTTAGATTTTTTTTTTTTTACTATGCTTTCATTTTCTATACACACTGGAAATCACTTTGTGATTCTGTCTGTGAAATTACTTATTTTTCCTGTATGCTTTACATTTCTAGGTAGGAGCGAAAGTTTGACAGACAGCAACAGTAACTAATGGGGGCGGGGCTAAGCGGAAGCTTTGTGAATGGCGAGTCACTGTGCGAGGATTTGCTGTTTTGCAAATACATAAAAAATAGAGCCACTGCTGATGAGCTGTTCAAGATAATGGACAGTTTCCTCAAAGAACACAACCTTAAATGGGAAAACTGTGTGGGCTTTTGCTCTGATGGCGCGCATGGCAAAGTCAAGAAACGGGCTGCAGGCTCTAATAAAGAGGGTTGCGCCAAATGTGCATTGGACACAATGTGTCATTCACCGGGAAACACTCGCGTCAAGGCAGCTCAGCCCCGAATTCAATGAGGTTTTAACAGTGGCAGTGTCAAGCCTGCAACCCCGATTTGAAAAGCTGTGCAGTGCAAAACAGGCTCATTGCAGCCACTAATGCTGGAGTACTGTAAAACTCATGTTCACTTGCCCTGTCCTCCTTTTTTTGGCAAAGATTGCAAAGTGGCACTTTTATTTTCATTTATTATTGCATTTGATGCAAGTTATTTGATTTATTATTGAACTTGATGCAAGTTATAACACTTTTATTTGATTTATTATTGAACTTGATGCAAGTTATAACACTTTTTTTGATTTATTATTGAACTTGATGCAAGTTATAACACTTTTGTTTTATTTATTATTGAACTTGATGCAAATTATAACACTTTTGTTTGATTTATTATTGAACTTGATGCAAGTTATAACACTTTTTTATTTATTTATTATTGAACTTGATGCAAGTTATAACACTTTTGTTTTATTTATTATTGAACTTGATGCAAGTTATAACACTTGTGTTTTATTTATTATTGAACTTGATGCAAGTTATTTGATTTATTATTGAACTTGATGCAAGTTATAACACTTTTATTTGATTTATTATTGAACTTGATGCAAGTTATAACACTTTTTTTGATTTATTATTGAACTTGATGCAAGTTATAACACTTTTTTTGATTTATTATTGAACTTGATGCAAGTTATAACACTTTTGTTTTATTTATTATTGAATTGATGCAAGTTATTTTATTTGATATTGAACTTGATGCAAGTTATACCACAGCTGCACAGTTATTTTATTTATTATTGAACTTGATTTTATTTTATGTTATTGAGTTTGAATGTATAAAACTTGATGTTACTTGATGTTCGATAAATTTGAAAATGTTAAGCTTGGCATTAGCGTTCTGTTGGGGCGATGGGGGCAGGTGGGGCTTGAAAACTCCCCCTTGTCCAAAGTGGGGGATGACAAAAAAAGTTTGAGAACCACTGCTCTACAGTGCTCTCTCACACACCTCCATCCTCTGTGCCCACTGTCCCCTCCATGTCTGAAACCACAGCTGATTTATCTAGTAAGTTAACTGCAAAACACCCTTTATAATTGCTCATTGTACTGCAGAACATTCTGAGATTAATAATTATGTCCAACAGTGCAATTTAATGACCTTATAGGTCCTTCTTTTTTAGTCATTGTCTTTCTTTGGTCACTTCCTCAGCAACTTCCACCACAACGTCCCCTTCACACCATGGACCATCATCAGCTCTGCCAGTTGACCCAGCTGAGTGGCCTTCTTTACTCTCAGATTCAGACAGGACTGAGCAGGTGATCAGAGGACCACTGTCTATTAAGGAGAACTTTTCATTCCCCAAACGGCATGATGGCCGAAGTTTTCATTATCATTATACCTACAGACAGCTAGTCAATGGGGAAAAAGTCAAGCGTAGCTGGCTGACTTCTTCAAGAAGTAAAGATGCAGTCTATTGCTTTTGCTGCAAATTATTTTCCAAAAAGTCCTTAAAACTGGCAGCCGAGGGACAGCGGGATTGGGTCAACATAGGTGCAATAATAAAGTGAATCAGAATCAGCTTTATTGTCCAGTTATGTTTAACACACATGGAATTTAACTTCAGTGGACTGCGCTCTCTTTGTACAAAGTAAACATTACATATGAACAATTAACTAAAAATATAAACTAGTAATTAAAGACTAATATGTACAAGACTGATGAGACAAGATGACACTTTTACTGTAAATACAAAGCTTTATCACTTGGACTGTTCAACCCCAGGCCACTCTTGTAGCTGAATGTTTTCTACATTTTAAGATTAGGAACCATATGTGGCACTCTGGACATCATTCGTTCATTCATTGGTATTATTTATGTTCTTAACTGGGCCACCCCCATATCTTTATAAATGACATGTCATTTGTAAAGACATACCAGGCTGACAATAGGATAATGTAAACAACACTGCCAGAGCCGCAATGAGTTTATAGTAGGTGTGTGAATTAGTGATGGGTCCGGCAACACCGATGCATCGGCGCATGCGTCGAGCTCATAGAGCGATACCCTGTGTCGGTGCGCGTATCGCTTTTAGAAAGTCACGTGACCGAACACGAGCTGTTTTGGTCACGTGACCGCTCATGAGCTGTTCTGGTCACGTGACCGCTCATGAACTGTATCGCACTGACTCCTGCGCGCCAAACTGTGTTTATTAGGAAGCGGCGCAATGCGTGTTGTTGACGAACACCGTTAGGGCCGCTTGTTGTCACTGTCACTCAAAGTTGCATTTCAAAATTACACAGAATAAATGTGTTTAGTTTGTTTAGAATTCAGATGGGTTTGATTTGGTGCGCGGCATATATTGGCTGTGCGGCGCACGGTGTGCGCGGAGGACGCTTGAGCACTGCGCAATTGCGCAGGCGCGCACCTTAGAGGGAACGTTGCTCACAGGGCACAGAGGAGGCGTCAGTGCGATACAGTTCGCGTATCGGTCACTTGACCAAAGCAGCTCATGATCGGTCACGTGACTTTCTAAAAGCGGTACGCGCACCGAAACAGGGTTTCGCTCTATGAGCTTGACGCATGCATCTGTGTTGCAGGACCCATCACTACTGTTACTAGAGAAGATACAGGAATGACGGCGTGGCGAAGTTGGTAGAGTGGCCGTGCCAGCAATCGGAGGGTTGCTGGTTACTGGGGTTCAATCCCCACCTTCTGCCATCCTAGTCACGATACATGTTCACATTATTTGACTGTATCTAAAAAAGATAAAAATATATTTTTATTTAAATGAAGATATGAAATAATCCTAAATGAAATACAATGACTTGGTTTATATTATTGTATATACTAAGTCATAAAATCAGTGTCAGTTGAGTCAGTCCAGAGGTTGCCTGTAGGGATTTTTAATGTCCAGCAGATGTCAGTATTTAGTGACACAGTATCGACACAGTATCAATACAGTTTTGCAATGTGTCGAAACGCTTCATGAGGCCTCATCAACCCAACACTAGTGTGAATGATCAACAATCAATATTATTGGCAAAAATAGAGGGCCCCAAAATCAAATTTTGCTTAGGGCCCCATGGAGGCTTGGGCCGGCACTGTCCAGCACCCACCAAGGAGTGAGGCTGGCTTATAAAGCTCTCTGATTAGCGGTCAGAAGCAGGTGAGTCTCCTGGTCACTAATCAAAGGCAGGCGAGGAGAACGGCGCTGAGGAACAGTGATGAAATTACTGCAGGCAGACACACAGGAATTGAAACCAAAATAGGAGCGCAAAACAGGAAATAGACCCAGAACACAGGAAATGCACTCACACAAGACATGACCTGTGGCCACTTTATTCTTGTTTAATGAGATGCGCAAACGCCTGGGAACTGTCAAACAGTTCTCATCGTTCACCTAAAAGAAGTGTTCAAGAGTCTTCATTTGTCCGTGAACATAACATCTACTCCAGGCAAAGGATGGAGTCCTTTGAATAAGTAATAGTGCACTTGCAATAGTTTGAATATTTGTTATTGAGGGTCACGTTGTTTTGGTCAGTATGTATATATTTGACGTACCATCCTGGTGTTGGAATGTAGTTGTTGCCAAGATGAAGGGCAAAGACGTACACAGCAGAAGTAGGGAGGTCATCTTCACCTAAAAACATGTAAAAATGAGAAAACCTGTGCAGGAACAACAAAGACAACAACTTGCAGCTTTTGTGTACATTTACATTCCCTGTTATTCGGGATGTATTTCACATTTACTCAGGGAGTTTTGTGGCGTCTCTGATGTCATTCAGGCTCTCGCTAAAGAACGAACGCCTGTGTCGTCGAGTACAGGAAATGTCTTAAGTGCCTCAAATAAGAAGAGGGCGACGTACGGTTCAGTCAGTTTGAATGCTTTGCCACATTTTTTGTCTCACCTCTACAAAGGAAACTGGTCTAAAGGTCTTTCAATGTTTGACTGTATGTATAAAATGTGTTATTAAAGTCAACAAGCTCAGGGTCCGCATGGAGGAAAATCTATTCCCACCTCGGCCGGACGGGTAAAATCATGGCATAATAACCTAAAAATACCACTATGACAACTTCAGATAGTTTTCTTTGGTATTTTTTTGGCCCAAGGTAGAACAAGCACATCCTGAAAATGTACGTATCACAAATAATCCTTTTGACAAAACACTTCTGAGTAGAGATGTCCGATAATGGCTTTTTTGCAGATATCCGAAATTCGATATTGCCCAACTGTCAAGTTCTCCAGGTTTTTCACAGCCGTGCCCAAACTTGAAAGGGCCAGTTGGACTCAAGAAGGACTCAAAGGGACAACTCGATCCTTTTTCCTTGTGATTTATTGATGTTTGATTTGAAGCAGTAAAATAAAGTGGGTTATCGATGTAAATGAATGGATGAACAGAATGAATAGTTGAATAGTGGAATAGTGGGATGGTTGAATAGCTGAATAGCAGAATAGGTGAATAGTTGGGGTTGAATAGTAGATAGGGGAATAGTAGATAGTAACAACTGTCAAGTTCCACTTATTGACTCCGTAAAGGACACCAGGACAACTCGGATTTCCAATTGATCAACTTTATTTATCCAACTTTTTGGCTTTGTTGGTTTCTTTTCTGTTGATCTTCATTCAATCAGTTTGTTAACCATTGGTGTGTTGGAAGTCTTTTAAAGATGGATCTTGTAGATTTTTGCGTCTTGCCGCTCTGCTTGCTTGCATGAAATGAGACAGCACCACCATTCCTTAACAGCTGCCTTGAATCAGCCAATTGGTGGCCATCTTGACCTTGGTGTTCTGGGAAATGTAGTTCTTTCTGGTACTTCACCAAGGAGTAAGATTAAGGAGGAGACAGCTCCTTACTTCCAGGGCAGGGACACTTCATTCACACTGAGTTTCAACTCCACACCAACTCTTAATTACCGATTCCGATATCAACCGATACCGATATATACAGTTGTGGAATTAACACATTATTATGCCTAATTTTGTTGTGATGCCCCGCTGGATGCATTAAACAATGTAACAAGGTTTTCCAAAATAAATCAACTCAAGTTATGGAAAAAAATGCCAACATGGCACTGCCATATTTATTATTGAAGTCACAAAGTGCATTGTTTTTTTTTTTAACATGCCTCAAAACAGCAGCTTGGAATTTGGGACATGCTCTCCCTGAGAGAGCATGAGGAGGTGGGCGGGGTTTCGGGGTAGGGGTAGCGGGGGGTGTGCATTGTAGCGTCCCGGAAGAGTTAGTGCTGCAAGGGGTTCTGGGTATTTGTTCTGTTGTGTTTATGTTGTGTTACGGTGCGGATGTTCTCCCGAAATGTGTTTGTCATTCTTGTTTGGTGTGGGTTCACAGTGTGCCGCATATTTGTAACAGTGTTAAAGTTGTTTATACGGCCACCCTCAGTGTGACCTGTATGGCTGTTGACCAAGTATGCCTTGCATTCACTTGTGTGTGTGAAAAGCCGTAGATATTATGTGATTGGGCCGGCACTCAAAGGCGGTGCCTTTAAGGTTTATTGGCGCTCTTTTCTTCTCCCTACGTCCGTGTACCACTCCGTACAGCGACGTTTTAAAAAGTCATACATTTTACATTTTGAAACCGATACAGATAATTTACGATATTACATTTTAAAGCATTTATCGGCCGATAATATCGGACTGCCGATATTATCGGACATCTCTACTTCTGAGGAAAAATTGATGCAGTTTCAAAAACACCACAAAGAGCACAATGAACTTACACTATGTCTCAGTGTATCTACAAAGCAATTAAATTTGAAATCACAGCCCACCTCGGATTGAACAAAAAACAAAATCAAGCATGAATAAAAACGTTTCTATGTATTATTTGCCTAATTTGTCATTTCACTTTCTTTAAATTGGCACAGAAGACAGTCATTTTCACAGAACTGTATCAATGTGCAGTGTTTAATGCCACATTTTAAGTGTGAGTTACCATTTTTGTATTCACTCCTGGTTGTTTTACGTTAGGTTGAGGGGGAGGAGTCGCAGCCCCGCTTTACCGTGTACCTCTTACTTGGTATACTTGCTTGGTATAAACTATTTGCTTGCCTAACAGAATTGCTATTGCGACATCCAGTGGACACATTCAGAACAGCAGTTTCTTTCATTTGAAAATGTAGCTAATTTTTACACTTGGCAAACTCATCTCGCGGGGCCTGATCCGACCCGCGGACCGCATGTTCGACATCCCTGATTTATAGGGTAGATCTTATTATTTGCCTCAATACACCACTACAGTGGATGTCAAATAAAACTGTTATGTGATAGTGCAGTCCTTCGCAAATAATTGAGCGGCACCCCTCCACCCAAGGGGAACATGCTTTACCAGAATTATGCATTATTATGCTACAAAGAGCTGTGCACTACAAAACTTGCTCATTGTTGCCACTAATCCTGAATTCCTCATTGTTATTTAAAAAAAATTTGCACAAATTGTTTTACTCATTTTCGTTTTGTAGGTTAAAGGGTTTTATATATTGTGCTCCTGTCCTCCTAATGTTGCTGATGCAGTTTGAAGTCATTATTATTCATTTAGTTTATTAATATAAAATTTTCAGTATCAAACGGTTCAATTAGGTCAAAAAATGTTTATAGTTTAAATAAGAATATATATTTTTTTAAATTTCAGGCAAATTGATGCACTTGAAATCTTTTCTTTTCCAGACTAAAAAACAATGTTAATATTGATATTGTTAATTGTTAGTTACAACGTTATGCAGAGGTGTCCTTACAACAATTTTATGGACAAATTATACAATTTTTTTTTTTTTTTTTGTCCTGTCCAGCTACTCAGGCAAATCATATTGTTGATGTTGATGCTCATATGTTGATGTAGGAGCCCATATTAAATGATACTATTTATACACGAATGAGAGTCAGGGGTGTGCGAAATGTTTTTTTCTTACTGGGGCGCAAGAGATATAATAATTAACAATAATTAAGAAGCACTGTCAAAAGTGTAACATAGGAAAAACTTTGTTTTTCTTTGCATATAATCTCTGTTTTTTGAGTGTATTTCAAGTATTTCATACTGGGGGCGGGGCAACAGAAAACAATTAAGAAGCACTCTCAAAGTGTAACATATGAAAAAAGCTTCTTCTTTTTTTGCATGTAACCTCTGTTTTGAGTGTATTTAAAGTATTTGGACTTATTATAATAACTAGAGATGTCCGATAATATCGGGCTGCCGATAATATATGCCGATATTATCAGCCGATAAATGCTTTAAAATGTAATATCGAAAATGATCGGTATCGGTTCGGAAATTATCGGTATTGGTTTCAAAAAGTAATATTTATGACTTTTTAAAACGCCGCTGTACGTAGTGGTACACGGACGTAGGGAGAAGTACAGAGCGCCAATAAACCTTAAAGGCACTGCTTTTGCGTGCCGGTCCGATCACATAATACCTACGGTTTTTCACACACACAAGTGAATGCAAGGCATAATTGGTCAACAGCCATATAGGTCACACTGAGGGTGGCCGTATAAACAACTTTAACACTGTTACAAATATGCGCCACACTGTGAACCCACACCAAACAAGAATGACAAACACATTACGGGAGAACATCCGCACTGTAACACTACATAAACACAACAGAACAAATACCCAGAACCCCTTGCAGCACTAACTCTTCCGGGACGCTACAATATACACCCCCCGCTGTCCCCCCACCTCAACCCCGCCCACCTCAACCTCCTCATGCTCTCAAATTCCCAAATTCCAAGCTGCTGTTTTGAGACATGTTAAAAAAAAATAATGCACTTTGTGACTTCAATAATAAATATGGCAGTGCCATGTTGGCATTTTTTTCCTAACTTGAGTTGATTTATTTTGGAAAACCTTGTTACATTGTTTAATGCATCCAGCGGGGCATCACAACAAAATTAGGCATAATATGTGTTAATTCCACGACTGTATATATCGGTATCAGTTGATATCGGAATAGGTAATTAAGAGTTGGACAATATCGGATATCGGCAAAAAAACCATTATCGGACATCTCTAATAATAACTAAAAGGCCTACTGAAACCCACTACTACCGACCACACAGTCTGATAGTTTATATATCAATGATGAAATCTTAACATTGCAACACATGCCAATACGGCCGGGTTAACTTATAAATTGCAATTTTAAATTTCCCGCCACACTTCCGGTTGAAAACGTCTAGATATGATGACGTATGCGCGTGACGGAATCAGTTGATGCGGAAGTATTGGTACCCCATTGAATACAATACAAAAAAGCTCTGTTTTCATTTCAAAATTCCACAGTATTCTGGACATCTGTGTTGGTGAATCTTTTGCAATTTGTTTAATGAACAATGAAAACTGCAAAGAAGAAAGTTGTAGGTGGGATCGGTGTATTAGCGGCGGACTACAGCAACACAACCAGAAAGACAGAGATGGATAGCAGACGCGTTAGCTGCCGAACTCACCTTAACTTCCTCTGTCTCGCCAACCGCATCTGTGATCGGGTGAAGTCCTTCGTCGCACCGTCGATCGCTGGAACGCAGGTGAGCACGGGTGTTGATGAGCAGATGAGGGCTGGCTGGCGTAGGTGGATAGCTAATGTTTTAGCATAGCTCTGTGAGGTCCGGTTGCTAAGTTAGCTTCAATGGCGTCGTTAGCAACAGCATTGTTAACCTTCGCCAGGCTGGAAAGCATTAACCGTGTATTTACATGTCCATGGTTTAATAGTATTGTTGATCTTCTGTCTATCCTTCCAGTCAGGGATTTATTTATTTTGTTTCTATATGCAGTTAAGCACGAGGCTATCACTTTAGCTTCGCAGCTAAAGTGTTTCGTCGATGTATTGTCGTGGAGATAAAAGTCACTGTGAATGTCCATTTCGTGTTCTCGACTCTCATTTTCAAGAGGATATAGTATCCGAGATGGTTTAAAATACAAATCCGTGATCCACAATAGAAAAAGGAGAGTGTGTGGAATCCAATGAGCCAGCTTGTACCTAAGTTACGGTCAGAGCGAAAAAAGATATGTCTTGCACTGCATCTAGTCCTTCACTCTATCGTTCCTCATCCACGAATCTTTCATCCTCGCTCAAATTAATGGGGTAATCGTCGCTTTCTCGGTCCGAATCTCTCTCGCTGCTGGTGTAAACAATAGGAAAATATGAGCAGTCCTTCCCCCGGTGTCGTCACGCTACTTCCGGTAGGGGCAAGGCTTTTTTTTTTATCAGATACCAAAAGTTGCGATCTTTATCGTCGGTGTTCTCTACTAAATCCTTTCAGCAAAAATATGGCAATATCGCGAAATGATCAAGTATGACACATAAAATGGATCTGCTATCCCCGTTTAAATAAAAAAAAAATCATTTCAGTATGTCTTTAAGAAATTAATATTTGGCTACGCGTGAAATGCATTTTTTTGTATGTTTATAATAGGTAGTCATGTGCCGCCAATATTGTTTTATTTATTTAACTGCCTTTTTCAACCTAAGTCAACAAGACAGATGAGACTTTTTGTGTATATTTTCTGTGTGTCTAAGGCACTGAGAAAACATAAATGGTCGTTAACGTGGTGGCGGCACCGTATGGATGCATGTATTTCTTCTTTCTTCTCTTAATAGCCATTTAGCCAAACGTACACAAACATCAGTCGTCGTCATTCAATGCTGCATTCACCGACTCCAAACCACATCAGGGGAGGCGCGATTACCGCATGGCTTATTTTATCTCCACGTTCCACAGCGCTGACGTGCGGAATAGTTCCCTACTGAGGCCTCCTTGTGCTGGAGGCCACGCCCACTCGCAGGGCGTACATCCGACACAAGAGCTCGCAGTGACAAATTGTGTCCACAGGTGGGCAGTCTGCTGGAACACGAGTCAAAGTGACGCAGCAATAAAAAGGATGAAGTTGTTTGCTGTTAGTCCCGTCATAGAGTGGGAACACTGTCGGAGCAATATTTGCCGACAGGGAGGGAACGTTTTCTTGGAAACATCGCACAGTGCGAGGAGACGGTCCAAAAAAGCGTGGACCAGTGACGTCGTGTGCAACGTGCTGACCCGATGTATTCCTCTTCTTATTTTTAGGGACGACTTTCCACCTACTGCAGTTTTTTTTTTTACCTGACAACATTTTCAGTTGTCCTAAAAATACTTTCCAACAAGGCACAATGAAACTTCTTTTTGGGTTTTTCACCCCTCCCCCCGAGTTGGAGACGTAAACGGTGAGGAGTACATAAGAGAAGCAAAGAGGTCTCTCCAATAATAAACACAAAGTCAACACCTGCGTGCTGCTGGTCTGAATGGGTCATTAGGCTAAAAAGGAAATGGATGCTTTTTCCCCTTTTTGGAATCCAGGCTGGGTTCATTAAAAGCAAACAACGACGTTTCAAGTCAAAATCTTTACGTCGAGTGGACGTAGTTATTCAACCCACCGAGACGATGTGTAAATATAGGAAATTAATCGCTAATCAGTAATGCAAAAAAACTAATAATTACCTGATGAAAGTGGTCAAGTTGTGCAAATAAAATCAGAACTTTCCGAGAAAAAATTTACATTTTTTTACAACTGTTATTTTTTGTTCATAATTACTTTTTAACTTATTTCTAATGAAATTGAGATCTAATTCTTGCAACATTGCAATTTTTCCAAATAACTTATAACTTTAATTGTAATTTTTTGTAAAATTTTTGTGACTGTATTCTCGTAACTTTGTGTGATGTTTCCTTACAAAATTACAAGTGTTTTTTGAAACGTTACAACTCTATCCGCTAATTTGGGAACTTTTTGCCTCACAAAATTCAGACGTTATTGTTGCAAAATCACCACTCTATGACCCGCACTGCATTGCGACTTTAGTCTTGTAACCTTCCAACATTATTCTTGTAACTGTTTTCCTCATAAATTAAAGTTAAGTTAAAGTTAAAGTACCAATGATTGTCACACACACACTCGGTGTGGTGAAATTTGTCCTCTGCATTTGACCCATCCCCTTGGGGAGCAGTGGGCAGCAGCGGCGCCGCGCCCTGTAATATTACTATTGAATTCTCCTAACTTTGGAAAAATGTTTAACATGAAATTCCAATTTTTTTCTTGTAACTTTGCACCCACCAAAACACATCTTATGACTTTGCCATTATTTTCATCACAGATTTACAACTTTCTTGTAATTTTGCTCCCATATTCTTGTAACTTTGTATGTTTGTGACTCACGACCCTACTACAATATTGTTGTAACATTGCATCTTTTTACATAACAACTATGTTACTTTTATACAACAAAAGGAAAAAAAGTGTATCCTCAAAACATTTCAACTTGTGACTTTGTAACTTTTTTCATCCTTAAATCAAAATTTTAACATTCTTAAAACAGTACAACTTTATTCTTATGACTTTGCGCTGCTTTTCACGACAAAATGACAACTTTATTTTCAAAACTCGGAAATTTTGTTCCTCGTGAAATTCTGACTTTTCTCGAACAAATTTGCAACTTTATTCCCGTGACTTTGTAACTTTTTACCTGTCACATAATTACACCTTTATTCTTGTACTCTTCTGACATTTATTGTAACAAAAGTATGACTTTATTCTTGTAATTTGGCATATTTCTACTCTAAAAAAATTATGACTTTATTTGTGTTAAATAACGACTTTATTCTGGAAACTTTGCGTGATTTTTTCTGACAAAATTACAAAGTGTTTTACGACTTTTTTAACAAATTCAGACTTTATTGCTGCAAAATCTATTTCCCTTGCAACTTTATTCCTGTCACCGTTTGACGTTATATTAGAAACATTTTTCCTCATAAAATTACGTTAAGCCTTGTACCATTACAACTTCATTCTCCTGTTTTCCATTAACTTCCGATTTTATTCTTTCAACTTTGCTCCCATTTCCTGAACAAAATTATAACCTATCATAATTTTGCCATTTTTTTCTGTTTTCCACGCAAGATGTCGACTTCATTCTCGTAACTTTGAAACTTCTTTTCCTCTCACGTAATTATAACATTATTATCGACATTTAGAATAAGAATCAGTTTTATTGGCCAAGTATGTTTAACACACAAGGCATTTGACTTGGTAGACTGTGCTCTCTATGTTCAGTGTAAGAAATAAAACAAAAGCGCAACATCGTAACATAATTGGAACTTTTTTCTTGTAATTTTGCATCTTTTTTTTTTAAAAGAAATTATGACCTTTTTTGTAACATTACGACTTTATTCTCCTAACTTTTATACTCATTGTATTTGTATTTTTCCCTCACAAAATTACAACTTTATCCTCTGAATTTGAGAATTTTTGCTTCACAAAATTCCGACTTCATTGTTGCAAAATCACGATTCTAATTTTTGCAACAATATTCTCGTAACTTATTTTCCCCATAAAATGACAAGTTAATTCTGTAACGTTACAACTTAATTCCCTTCACTTTTTTCCATGAACTTCCGATTTTGTTCTTATAAATTTGCTCCCATTTTCCTGAATAAAATACAACTTCTCGTAACTTTGACATTTTTTTCTTTTTTCCTTTGCAAAATTCCGACGTTATTCTCGTAACGTTGAAACTTTTTTCACTTTCACATAATTATAACATTATACTCGTACACTTCCGACTTGTATCAAAACAGAATTATGACTTTATTCTTGTAGCTTTGCAAAAAATCCGACTTTATTTCCGTAATATTACGACTTTATTTCCCTCACTGTTTTCCATGAACTTACGATTTTATTCTCATAACTTTGCTCCAATTTCCTTAACAAAATTACAGTTTTTCATTACATTTCCATTTTTTCTGTTTTCCTCGCAAAATGTTGACGTGATTCTTGTAACTTTGAAACTTTTCTTTCCCCTCTCACTTAAATTATTACTTTGTACTGTTCTGACTTTTATCGTAATAAAATTATGACTTTACTTTTGTAGTTTTGCAAAAAATAAAATACCACTTCATTTTTGTAACATTACGACTTTATTCTCCTAACCTTTAGTCGTTTTCCTCATTGTATTTGTATTTTTTCCTCACAAAATTACAAGTGTTCTTTAGAAATTACAACTTTATCCTCTGAATTTGAGAATTTTTGCTTCACAAAATTCCGACTTCATTGTTGCAAAATCACGATTCTAATTTTTGCAACAATATTCTCGTAACTTATTTTCTCCATAAAATGACAAGTTTATCCCTGTAACGTTACAACTTAATTCCCTTCACTTTTTTCCATGAACTTCCGATTTTGTTCATGTAACTTTGCTACCATTTTCCTGAATAAATTACAACTTCTCGTAACTTTGCCATTTTTTTCTTTTCTCCTTTGCAAAATTTCGACGTTATTCTTGTAACGTTGAAACTTTTTTCACTTTCACATAATTATAACATTATACTTGTACAAGTCTGACTTGTATCAAAACAGAATTATGACTTTATTCTTGTAGCTTTGCAAAAAATCCGACTTTATTTCTGTAATATTACGACTTTATTTCCCTCACTGTTTTCCATGAACTTACGATTTTATTCTCATAACTTTGCTCCAATTTCCTTAACAAAATTACAGTTTTTCATTACATTTCCATTTTTTCTGTTTTCCTCGCAAAATGTTGACGTGGTTCTCGTAACTTTGAAACTTTTCTTTCCCCTCTCACTTAATTATTACTTTGTCAGTGTACTGTTCTGACTTTTATCGTAACAAAATTATGACTTTACTCTTGTAGTTTTGCAAAAAATAAAATACCACTTCATTTTTGTAACATTATGACTTATTTCCATGAATTTCTGATTTGATTCTTTATTTTATTCTTAACATTGCTCCCATTTCCCTAACACAATTTTATCACAAAAATCATGACTCCATTCTTGTAGTTTTGCATTTGTTTTCCCTAAAAAAAATGCAACTTTATTTCTGTAACATTACAACTTTATTCCTTTAACTTTTAGACTTTGCCCCTCATTGTGAACCTTAATGTTGTACAATTCAAACTTTACTCTCGTAAGCTTGTGTTTTTCCCTCACACAATTCCAACAATATTCTCTATTGTCTGAGGATGATTAAAGTAACGCGGAACTATAAAGAACCCTCAAGCCTCCTTGTTTAGCCCATTTAGGCACTGCAGATACAGTACATGCCGAACCTAAGAAAATTATTTGAAAATTGGGTAAAACAATATGTGATTAAAGCTATTTAATCTCTTTAAGAAGTATATTTATTTAAAACGTATACTAACGATGGACTTTCTTCCTACAGTGTGTTCATTCATTGGGGGGTGGGGAGGGGGCTGCTCCCCTCTCCGGTCACTGTGGTATGTTCCGCTCTTGGCCAATGAGGCCCTGGTTTGTTCCTGCTTACGGACAGGGGCAGGGCTTTTTGGGAGGGGTGCGATCCTGCCAAGGTAAACACAGGGCGGGCATCCAGAGAGGGGACGCACCCCCACCGCCAACCCCTCAAACCCTCTGCCCCCACCAACCACCCCCACTTCCACGAACCCTCCCGAGTGACAGAACAGAGTGGACATTGATATGAACACACATAGAGCAACACTCACAGATCAGCCAGGTGGACGTGTGGCAGTGCACGTAAGATGCTATAGAAACGGTGTGTGTGTGTGTGTGTGTGTGTGTGTGTGTGTGTGTGTGTGTGTGTGTGTGTGTGTGTGTGTGTGTGTGTGTGTGTGTGTGTGTGTGTGTGTGTGTGTGTGTGTGTGTGTGTGTGTGTGTGTGAGAGAGAGACATACTGTAAGGCTTATGTTTGAGAACACACACCATCTTGTACAGTGAAACAAGACATGGATAGGAAAAACACACAGGTGGTTAAAGGTGCACCACATACTCCACATTCCCAAGGATGAGCGCATCATACTGTATGTACTGTATGTAGCAACACACACACACACACACCAATTACTGTACTTTAGTATTAGCTTATCCTTCATATTTTGTCGTTAAGTAGCCATTTGCCCCAAAAAAGTCTGGACCTCACATCCCCGAATTGTAATTCTCAAAAGGAACCCAAGGAGCCAGTTGTCACCATAGCAACGGGACGTCGCCCCGATGGCAAACATTACAAGACTGCTAAGGTGCTGTGCACAAAAAGTTTTCAGTTTTCAGTCGGATGTCGGTGGGGTAAAATAAAGAATGTCGCGTATTGATTATTGGCACCAAACAAAGCAGTCATTGATTGGATTTTTTTTTACCTGGCATAAACTGTAAAATATTCGTAAAATCATACTAGCCAAACATACGTCGGTACAACAATTTCACCACTTTTACCATCAATTTCCATGTGTTTAGACTTGCAGAAAAGTGCACATAATCCAAACCGTGAGCACTTCCAGCAATCAATCTAGTCACAACTTAAAACCTTAAAAAAAGGACTCTAAACCAAGGGGTGAGCGCTCCAATACCAGCACAAAATGAGCCGTTCTTCCCAGGTATTGAGTGGCAAACGTACCGTTATGATGCTCTGGAAGTTCCGGTGCCAGCGACTGTGGGGGCCTCTGGCTGCTGCCTGTGTAGGAGAGCAGAAAGGAGCTTTATTCAAACGCTACCACACATTTAGATGCTGGAAAAGAGGAGGGAGGGAAGGAGGAGGGATGGAGGAAAGGATGAGGGTGAGGGAGACGTACTCCTTGAGGTCAAGCTCACTGCATTTTTAGTATACCAAACTGTACATTCAATTATGCTACATTAGAGGTATTGCATTTCTCATCCATTGTAGTCCCAGAGGTGCCATGATAGTGTTTAAAAGTGCTTAACTTTCTGTCCGTCGCACTGTTAATGCTGGATATCTAATGCTAAGGAGACTCCAGATAGAGTGTGTCTCACTCTCTAATGCAGTGTTTTTAAACCTTTTCTGAGCCAAGGCACATTTTTTCATTGAAGAAAATCTCGAGGCACACCACCACCAGAAACATAAAAAAATGAATAATATTGATAATAAAAATATAAAATAAGGATAAGCTAATACTAAAGTACAGTAATTGGTGTGTGTGTGTTGCTACATACAGTACATACATAAAAAGTTGCTCTCGCAATTGTTGGATATGAATTCAAACCATAACCAACCATGCATCACTATAGCTTTTGTCTCAAAGTAGGTGTACTGTCACGACCTGTCACATCACGCAGTGACTTATTTGGAGTTTTTTGGTGTTTTCCTGTGTGTAGTGTTTTAGTTCTTGTCTTGCGCTCATATTTTGTTGTAGGTTGTCATGTTATGTACGGATGTACTTTGTGGACGCCGTCTGCTGCTCCACTCGCTGTAAGTCTTTGCTGTCGTCCAGCATTCTGTTTTTGTTTACTTTGCAGCCATTTCAGTTTTAGCTTCGTTTAGCATAGCCATCCCTAAGCTTCAATGCCTTTTTTTAGCGGCACTTGCCTTTTTTTTGTTTTGGTTTAAGCATTAGATATCCTTTTACCTGCATGCTGCCTCCCGCTGTCGTCTGCATATTGTGATCACGACAAACCATGTTCCCGACATCTACAAAGCAATTAGCTACCTGCTGCCACCTACTGATATGGAAGAGTATTACACGGTTACTCTGCCGAGCTCTAGACAGCACAGACACTCAACAACGGCACATTTGCTGATTATAATTACTGGTTTGCAAAAAATAATTTTAACCCAATTAGGTGAAATTACTCATTCTCCCACGGCACACCAGACAATATCTCACGGTACACTAGTGTGCCGCGGCACAGTGCTTGAAAAACACTGCTCTAATGTGCTATTTTGTCCACTTTTTACTTATAGAGTGTAACTATGCACCTGTTCAACATAATAGATGCCATACAACAAGGTAACATTAAGAAGTGGGACAGGAGAACACAAAGGTTGCAACACTAGCATAGCTACGTTAGCTACAATGCTAACATTACAGTAACGTATAATTGATTAAAACGCTTTATTGACATCAAACATGACAGCATGATGAAATTACAGGTGGTAATTCTGTTATGTGCACTTGAAAAACAATATAAACAATAAACACCTTGATAAAAATAAATACATGAATACTAGTATGAACAGCAGTGCAACGGTGAAAAGCCATGTAAGCTATTGGTACTGATTCAATATTCTACCAGCCTACGGGTAAAAACAGTTTTTAACTCTGTCCTGCTTTCCCAGGGTCGGATCTGCCAGGATTTTCTTTGCTCTGCCGAGGCAGTGAGAGCCAGCAACGTCCTCGGGAGGGTGGAGGGTGGCCAATAATCTTCTCCGCTGTCCTGGTCAACCTCTGCAGGGCTTCATTCTAACAGCATCTAACTACATTCCAACAGCAACATAATTTGATGGCCAAGACGAGAGTAGACTTTGCTTCCATTTTGAACACATTTGCAACACAATAATCGAATGAATAAATATAAGCAGCAGCTGAGGATGTGTTCTAATGAGCCTCTTTTCTAACAGAGCTGGCACGCAGGTGCGTCTATCAGGGCCCAGGTGAACAGGTTAGCAGGGCTTAGGAGGACATCATAAACTGACTGGACCAAGAACTTAAAGTGGTGTGGCTCCGCTTTCCAGAGTTCGGTCCAGGTGATCTTGTGGCCAGCTATGTGCTCCCACTTGGTCCAGTATATATACAAACGTGTACATGGTGTTTATCTCTAGCTGTATCTTAGGACCAACAATAGTAATTGCATACCAGTGGTCTCACTGGTCTTCTCTCATTACAATTACATTTTTTGTAGTTCTGTCCGTCGCATTTGCATCAAATGACTTAACTCTGTACAAGTCCCTCCTTTATGTCTTATGCATGTCACTTAGTATCAAAAATCAAACACATCAAACATTCTTATTTGCAGGAACGTCATAAAGAAAAATACTACATTTCATCATCATTGGCATCAGTTTCCAAAATTTGACCGAACACTTCCCACTTGACCTCCTGGTTTTCGAACCTAAGGAAGTCACACCAGTCCTTCACAAATTATTTTGCTCTTCCACAGGTACCAAGACGATGTGGCGTCATACATCCCTATTGAGAACCCTCGTTGGGGTTTGACCCTTGCATTCACCTCGCTTCTGAGATGCAATGTATTTTGTAGCTTAGGGAAATCCTGACTTGCACATCTCTTACAAAGCCTTTTCCATCTGTGTTGACGCTGATGACGCGGGCTAATATGTACTGCCCTCTTAGGGCACTTTGGTCATCCACCCAAACAATGTTCCCCAACTGTGACATTTTGTTCTTTAGTGAGTCATTTGCGTCTCACAAAGAGGTTAAGACTGGGGAGTTGACACCATTTTACCTGAACTTGTTGACCTCTGCTTTGAAGAATTGAAGTCTTTTGTAAGGGTATCCTTCGAACTTGAATTTATCAGAGTTTCTTTGGGGACTGATTGCACCTAGTAGAAGGATGTTACGACTGATGTACTCTATGCATTTTTCTCGGCTCTGTACCCTCGCATCAATGGGTCTCTGGTTAGCAAGATTGTTCGCTGTGAAGCGAAAAGTTTGACATTTTTCTAGGAATGAAGTTCGAAAATCGGTTCTCCCGATGCTTCGATAAGAAAAGAACCGATTCCATGGATTCGAATCCCTTTTTGAGAACCGGTTCCCGTTATCAAAGCCACTATACCGTATTTTCACGACCATAGGGCGCACCTTATTAAAAGGCGCCGTGTCAGTTACAGGTGCTATTTCTGTATTTAACGCATAAGTAAGGCGCAGCGTATTTTTGGGCGAAGGCATGGTTAAACATACGCTAGCTTAAAACATACGCTAGCATGCATGGATGCTGTTTTAAAAAGGCAGCAGGAGCAAAGCTGAGTTCGGTTGTACTTTATTGAAGTATTTATCAATGTACTCACATTATTTTTTGATCAATCCTCATCCACAAATCCATCAAAGTCCTTATCTTCTGTGTCTGAAATGAACAGCTGGGCAAGTTCTCCATCGAACACGCCAGATTCCCTCTCGTCATTTTCAAAGTCAGTCTCGTTGCCGTGGGGCTCCTCGGAAAAGATGCCGGCTTTTGCGAAAGCTCGAACAACAGTGCAAGCAGACACGTTAGCTTAAACATCCACGATCCATTCACAAATTGCGGCGTAACTCGCCCGACGCTGCCTCCCAGTTTTCGTGAAGCTTTGTTCGTCTGTCATCCATCGCTCACATACGCTCACAACTTCACTTTGAACGTCCTGTTTACACCCATGTCCATCGGTTGGAGTTCCTTCGTCATGCCTTAATGATGACTCCAGCTGGAAACTTTTCTTTCGGCAGCGTCTTCCCCTTGAAAATCACCATAGGTGGCAGTTTCTGTCCATTAGCGTAGCAAGCTAGCACAAAAGTAAAAGCCGACTTCTCTTGCCCCGTTGTGCGTATCGATTCGCTACCGTGCTGGTCCCCTTCTTCTCCACAGTGTGCTTCACTGGTATGTCGAAAGTTAGCGGCACCTCGTCCATGTTGGTGATGTGTTTGTCTGCAATTTTTTTTATTTAAAACGCAAATAGCAGCACTATATGCTCACTGGGGAGTGCCTTTAGCGTTCTCTCTCACCTGAAACCTTCACCCTTTAACGTCCGCATGCTGTCCTCAATCACGTCCGCTTTTCCTCCATATAAACAGCGTGCCGGCCCAGTCACATAACATCTACGGCTTTTGGAACTCAGTGCACACACAAGGTGCACACACAACAACCTATCTGGATTCGATAAGAGATTAGATAAGGAATCGGTTTGATAAGAGGATTCGATAATGGCATCGACATCGATAATTTCTTAACAAACATCATCCCTACACTTTTCCCAAGTCAGGACTCCCACATCACCAAGGTTAGCAAGGCCTTGTTCTACTATTTTGACTGCAACTTCTGCTGCTCCATTTCTGTTGGGTGCGTTTGCAGAATGAAGTTTCCAAGACCATTCTGTTTTGTTCTACACAGCTTCTTCTTCGATATTGGATGTTTTAATAGAAGCCAAATGGCGATCAATAAATTTATTTTGCAATATATTTTGTGGAAAAAAATGGATCACAAAAAACTGCTGAACCAATCCTCAATCAGAGCGCCCAATCTGGTAACGTTCTAAAAGTGCTTTGCAGTGTCTATCTTTCTGTGTAGCTGCCATGCACACGTCATTTCTTGACTGGCAGTAAAACTACCAATCAAATCATCTTAATTTTTAGCAAGAGTTGTGTACCAAACAAGAACTGTTGTCTCTATAGTTTACGTAATGTGAAATAGCACTGTGTTTTGTCATGTTGTTGTGTTTTCTAAAATGTTGTCTTTTGTGAAATATTGAGCTTTACCCTTCAGGCCACTACTAAGAAGAAGAAAAGTCAAAGAAAAAAGGCTTGTTGTTGGGACCTAATTACAGACTCACCATTTTGTTGTGTCTCAAACACCAGCAAGTTGTTTCCTCTTCATCCGCAACAATAGGACATTGAATTAAAAACCTAAAAGGTAGCAGGAGCTAAATACTTATTAACATTTAGAACGGGAAGCTAATACATACAAAAGCAGTGTGCACAGATAACAATCACCCTTACACTATTTAAAGATGTATTAGATGTGTTCTGTTTACTTACCTCAAAAGAGAATCTTAGCAATACCAGCCTTTAATCTATACTCTCAAGTGAAACAAAAGCACAGAAACAATAAGTGTTCTTTGTGGTAATTTTAACTCAAATTTTGAAAGCATTTTTAAAGTGATTTAGCTGTGGAATTGATTGCTTCCTTTAGCTGCATTGCTAGCTATCTAGAACAAACCAATTTTTACATGTTAGAATGCAAAAAAAAACCCTTTTGTCTTCTTGTCTTTCATAAGAAATCATGTTGTTAGCCAAAAGTTAACTAGGCTAAGACTTTAACACTAACCCCTAAAACAACGATGCTATGCAACACTCAACTATCTCAACTTTAACATGCCTCAAAGTAGCTAAAGGTGGCTAGCAAGACATTAGCTGCCTTCTAACTGAGCAAAATTGAAGTCACCCAATTATTTTTAAGAAAGCTGTTACGGTACAGGGGGAAGAAGACGGCACAGAATGCAGGACGTCGTTTTAGCTCTATTTATTTACATATACAATAAGAAATTAAGTGTGTAACTAATCCAAAACGTGTATGTGTGTGACTATGTGTACCATGAGTGTTACCAGGAGTGTTGAGCGAGAGGGCTGCCAACCCTCCCGAATTTTCCGGGAGACTCCCGAATTTCAGTGCCTCTCCCGAAAATCTCCCGGGACAACCATTCTCCCGAATTTCTCCCGATTTCCAGCCGGACTTAAGGCACGCCCCCTCCAGGTCCGTGCGGACCTGAGTGAGGACAGCCTGTCGTCACGTCCGCTCTTTACTTCAAACTTCAGAACCGACTCCCACACTTGCCGTCAGGGTGCGCAATACAACGTAAAACGTTGGCCAACCAAAAAGTAACTTTTTGCGCACCCTGACGGCAAGTGTGGTAGTTGGTTTTGAAGTATGAAGTAAAGAGACGTAACTCCGTCACCTCGCCTGGTTGTTGACTCCAACCCAGAATATTACACTGCCCATACCTACGCTCCTTCAAAAACTGTGCTACTGGCTGCAAAGCATTGTACTTTAAAATACAACAATGAGTAGAGAGGAGTGTTATGTGTGTATATGTGTGTAAATAAATGAACACTGAAATTCAAGTATTTATTTTATTTACATGTATATATATATATATATATATATATATATATATATATATATATATATATATATATATATATATATATATATATATATATATATATATATATATATATATATATATATAATAAAATACATATTTATATATAGCTAGAATTCACTGAAAGTCAAGTATTTATTTTATTTATATATATATATATACTGTATATATGTGTATATATATATATACTGTATATATGTATATATATATATATATATATATAAGAAATACTGAATTTAAGTGAATTCTAGCTATAAATATACTCCTCCCCCTTAACCAACCCCGACCCTGCCCACCCCCCCCCCCCCCCCCCCCCCCCCCAAATCTCCCGAATTTGGAGGTCTGAAGGTTGGCAAGTATGCGAGAGGCGGAAGTCCAAAGGGGCAAGGCAAGCTCGGAGATCCAGAGACAGGCAGGAGGTCTGGGACAAGAGCGAGGCGTCAAAGTCCGTGTCCAGGCGGGAGGTTGAGATCCAAAGAAGCAGCCAGGGGAACCAGAGGGAATACGGGGAGACGAGACACACAGCTCGTGATGAGGAAACGGAGGAATGCTGCTGGATGACGACAAGGGACACGAGACAAATGAACACGGGGAAAAACACAGACAGAGAGAGTGTGCATAGAGCTAGAGATTGTCGGCTTACTGTACGGAACAGGTCGCTACGTTCTGGCCCGGAACACAGGTTTGCTCTGGCTTAAGAAGCCCAGGGAGCTCATCAGCGACAGGTGTACAGATTGCTGATTGATTGCAGCCGCTGGCTTGGAGGTGCGCTCAGCGCAGCGCACAGATGAATGCGCATTGGAATGCGCCCGGGCCGTGACAAAAGCTTCTTCTTCTTCTTCTTCTTTGATTTCCAGCCGGCTAGACTCGTCTTAGGCATATTGCTGCCCTCCACAGGTCTTTTATTGTGTATTCTTCAGCCATAGAGGGCTTACTATATAGTCAAGTCTTTTGAAGGTATTTTAAGACCGCTTTTGCAAATTCTTGATGTTCCCAGCTAAGAATATTTTTTCGAGAACTGTTAGTTTTCAATTTCCGACAGCTTTGCATACCTATGACTCTCTTCATTATGTTTATTGCCAACAGTTAGAATATGGGTCACATTCAAGAAAGCCTTTGTGAGGAAGGGTCCAGCTGCGGCCTGTGCGTTTCCATCATGACACAAGAACGCACAATGGGCGTTTCTGGACAGCGTTTTATTGACCATTCACGTAGTTTCGCAAGGCTCACCGGATATGATGTCATCTCTCCTCACGTTGTTGTCAGTAAGCAGGCTATCTTTATTTCTTCTTTGTCAATTTTGTATGTATGTGGCCTCATACAGACCACAATGCTTGTTCTACAATCTAAGTCTTTATTTTATTTACGTCCGTTCCTTGTAACACATCCCGTTTTTCACAGCCCCATCCTGTATTTGCAGTCCCACCTTCAAAATAAAAATCAGCAACAGGTAACAACCCACTTTGTCTTTTTTATAACTATGGCCTTTCCCTTTTCCTTCACCCTAAACTAACTCCTTACTAACGTTCTTTAAATGGATTACTTTGTTAGTTCTATGTTGGTCCTACGCAACCTTTGCAGACTGAAGGTCTCGTTTTGAAACTCTGGGATGAGGTTAAGAAGGAGGTATTCCAGCGTGCGACAACGGGAGCCTGTTAAGGTGTTTGAGCTTATTGGAGTTCTTTATGCGTGCACATGAACGACACTTTATTCGAGTTCGATCATCAACGTCCTCTCTCAGAGGATACTTTATTTTCTTCTTCTGTTGAACACACAACTGCTGCGGTGTTAAACACTACACAGCACCAGAGCGCCCCAAGTGGAGAACATGCGCTACAACATCCAACCTCTACAATAAACACACAGAGTAAGAGCGCAGATATATACAATCTTAACAGAGCCCCCACCAACATGAGAACACCAATCTGTAGCCGCAGTTGAATTTCTTTGTCAGCTTTAACTTTACGTCTGCCGTCACAGAGGTTGCTCAAGCTCCACACATGTGCAATGGGCATGCATAGCGAGATGCTAACATTGCTTTCTTCTGTTGACTCCAGCCAAAGGAATAAATACATTCACGTTCAAGAGCCAATGTTGTTGACAGCTACTCTGCATCGTTTTACCACAAAATGAAATACTACGGACTAAATTGTCAAAGTTGGGACCCGATCACTCAACAATATTACTTTTTGTCCACATACAGCAGAGGTCAGCAGAAACAAGTTCTCTTGGGGCTTAGTTACACTTATATTAAGTATGTTTTTTCTTGAAAACAACATTTTATACATTAAAAAAATACCATATACAGTATTTAACTTCTTTCTGTAGAAATTAATGTATGATTTTTCTGAATGGTTAACAGTTTAAATGTATTGTACAAGCTGCAAATTCTTTAATTTAGACATAATAATATCGTACATTTTAGAGTAGTTGCATGATTGTGACATTTCGGTATTTGCAAATGCATTTTACAATTGTTTGCTAATTTTACAATAAAGTCATGTGTTTTCTACATATTATAACCATAGTATTTAAGATTGTTTACTGTTTCTTGGTTTGCAGGAATACACTGCATTTACTACTGCGATAAACAATTTTTAATTTTACTGTGTTTACTGGGTAGTAGGTTAAATGGCGCCTAGTACCCATTGAGAACACAGCTAGCTTGACCACCGCTACATTTTTACGAATTTGGTGACCTGTCTTGAATTGTTTCCCCTTACGGGAGGTAGTTCTTGTAGTTCTTTCAGAATTTCAATTGTGATGGATGGATGGTTGAAGTATTTTCATTGCTTCCCAAGACTCTGAAAATCTCTTCTCCAGTAGAGTAGGGCGCTAATCTCAGGTCTTTTATTATCTTTTCGTCTATGCTGTCTACGAGTTGTATCTTCATTACTTTGGCTGACCCATGCGGATTTCCTTGTTTTTGAAGGGATTCCTAATCATTCTTCCATCTGTAGTAGTCTCTGCTGCAGCCATGGTATGTAGGTAGACAAATTGCTTTGATATTTACAGGATGGGTTTTTGGTAGGGGTTTTTGGCTTCCTTCAACGGGCAGTGTTCCCTTGCCTGTGACGAGATACATTTGCCTTCTCCTAATTCATCTTTTCTCCAGCCACGTCGAGAGCTCTGTCTTTTTCTATTAGTTCTTCTAACTGCTGTCTGGGAAACCAACGCCCCCAGGCGGCTATAGCTTAGGTTGTATTCTGCACTTTTTCAGTTAATACTTGAAGACATAATGTGCTGGCTTTAGCAGTTGCAGGAGGCATGTGTTCAATGTCCATGGAGATTGGTTCAGCCTTTTTAAATTTGACAATAAGACCATCTTCACTGTATCTTGTCAGGAGGTTTTGCTGCATGATTTGTTTCAATTTCTCTTTAGAGTCCTTCAACGATTCTTTGAGCAATTCTTGATCTTGGTCATCCAATGTTTGAGCTTCAATGAGTTCATTACTACAGTAATGAAGTCATTGAACTCAACGTTTGCTTCATGCAATTGCTTATGGAGATGATTGAATTCAACAAACTCTTCTATCAACTCTTGTTCTGTCATATTGCTTGCCTTTCTGATGATAAGGTTGGCTCTCTTTGTGAAGGAACCTTTAGCATTAATCCTTTTGTCTTTTTAGATGTTTTATTTGTTCCTCCATTTTTAGAGGATCTTCCATCTAAATCAGGAGTGTCAAACTCATTTTAGCTCAGAGGCCTCAGGGACGAAAATCTATTCCCACACTGGTAAAATCATGGCATAATAGTTTTGCAATAAAGACAACTTCAAAATCATCAAAGTTTATTTATATAGCCCTTAATCACAAGTGTCTCAAAGGGCTGCACAAGCCACAACGACATCCTCGGCTCAGATCCCACATCAGGGCAAGAAAAAACTCAACCCAATGGGATACAATGAGAAACCTTGGAGGGGACCGCGGATGTGGGGTCCCCGGGTGACCGGTGTAATGGATGTCGAGTGGATCTAGTTACTAGTGTCCATAGTGGGGCCAGCAGGGGATCATCTTGAGTGGAGACAAGTCAGCAGCACAGAGACGTCCCCAACTGATGCACAGATAAGTGGTCCACCCTGGGTCCTGACTTTGAACAGCTAGCGCCTCATCCGTGGTCACCTAATAACCTCTCCACGCAGGAGAGGGGGGCAGAGCAGAAAAGAGACGGCAGATCAACTGGTCTAAAAGTGGGGTCTATTTAAAAGCTAGCGTATACAAATGAGTTTTAAGATGGGACTTAAAATTGTTTTTTTTGTCTTACTCTGGCCAAAAATAGAACAAGCACATTCTGAAAATGTACACATTACAAATAATCCTCTTGGCAAAACATTTAAAGTTGGTTGAAAATACTGAGGAAAGAAATTGGTGCAGTTTCAAAACACCAAGTTATTAGTGTATTCACAAAGCCATTAAACTTTAAGCACTTATTGTTTAGCGTTCTCATGTTGGCAGTTCACCGTTAAAAATGTTTGGACAAGCAATCAAACCGCCGCATTGGTGACATCAGTAACTACCCAACACCTTCATTTTGTCACGGCCCGGGGCACACCAGTGTGCATTCATCTGTGTATTAGATAAAGAAAAACTAAATCATCAAACTTACAACTACCACAGCTAGCTGATTGACACATGGCAGAGCTTTATTTTAAGATATGTAGCGAAGCCTGCTTTTTTTTTTATAAAGTACTGGGCGTACAAATGGGGCATGCTCATTTAGGGATGGATCAGAGGTGGTATCATGTCCACGAAGAAGATGTTTTTTCCTTTTTTTTTTCTTCATGACTGTTGCCTGACGGGCTACATTGGGGTCGTCTACAAACACACATTTCTAGTTTTCACAGTAGTCATCCCTCATCCTGCCTATGAGGTGTTTCACCAATGTCACATATTTTAAATCTTCCTTACGTACATATTTGGCTGCTGTAAACCAAACGGCCCGTTGCTTAAATTACCAGCATGACTGTAAAGAAAACAGTTGTTGGTGTTTGCACGAGCGCGTGTTCGCCTCCTGTGTACGTTAAAAAAGGCGTGTCTCCCACCCAAACGCTATTCAGAGGTGTCAATGCGACCTCTGTGCTCGCCGCGCTCGTGACGCGCACTTGTAGGCCAAAGGTTCAAAGCGAAACATGGCGACAATGTTGTGCTCGCACATGAAATAAGACTGGAATATAACTGTAATGTAACTGTAACTGTATGTAATAAAACTGTACATACAGCTACAGTGTGAACAGCTGCCTTCAAAATAAGAGCACAGTCTTCTCCATTGTGCTGTGCTTAGTGTTAATATTTAGTATAGTGTATGTGCACACGTTACAGTGTGAGTCACCTTTCTTTTAGCACACAGGTGTCAAACTCAAGGCCCGAGGGCCAGATTTGGCCCGCCACATCATTTAATGCGGCCCGCGAAAGCCCTGAAATAATATGAGTCAATAAAGCATTTGATCATTTACTACAGGGGTTTCCAAACTTTTTCCACTGAGGGCCGCACACGGAAAATTTAAAGCATGTGGGGGCCATTTTTATATTTTTCATTTTCAAACCATAACAAAATATATGCATTTTTTATTTATTTTACCTTTAGGGGTCCCGGGGACCATAAAGGGTCTCAGTCATTAAAATGTTAAAAATAAGTAAGATTATTATTATATTTTAATTATTTAACGCTTACAGTAAATCTCTATATCAACTTCAAGTTGATGTAAAGTAATACAAATTTTAAAAAATGTTTTATGGCTTTTATGTCAAAAACAACTTAGTTTTTTTTATAGTAAAACTGAAATATGCAGTATTTGGTAATTAGAGCCCTAAAAGATCAATAATGCAGGACACCATTGATTTTAATTATTTCATATTTTTGAGTAATCACAGTGAAAAGATAAATAAAAAATCACTAAATATAATTGGGATCCAAAAGGTGCCCCACTCATAAAGTGTTACATTTTTATTAGGTTTTTCTTTTACTTTCAACACTTAAGTTACGAGATCAACTTCGGATATATCTGTCGATTTTATGCTGAAACTATTATTTTGTTGGTTTTATGCGCTTTTGTCAAAGAAAACTTTGATGTTTTTATATGGCTACTACACAATACATGCAATATTTACCACATAAAACATTTTAAAGTGAAATATTTGAAGTAATTGGAGCCCTGAAAATAATTCATTATAACATGGATTTTTTTGCCATTATTTTTTTTTTTGAGCAGTAGCAAAAAAAGAAAAATGAAGAAAGACAAAAGAAAAAAAAAACAGCCTGCATGGCAGATTTTGTGTCAACATTGCAACGTTTTCTCGTTAGATTTCACCTCATTCCACTTTTTTTTAATGTTCTTTTTTATTTTTACAATAGTATTTCCAGAATGTGTGGCGGGCCGGTAAACAATTAGCTGCGGGCCGCAAATGGCCCCCCGGCCGCACTTTGGACACCTCTGATTTACTAAATGTAATCTTTTCATCGTGACAGACAGAAACACATGTATTGCATGCTACGGAGTATATTTTAAATGTTATTATCTAATAATGCAACAAATATAACACTATCATTAATTTCAAACTTTTTAAAATTAAAACTAAATAAATATCTGCTTGAGTTATATCAAAGCAAGATATTCATCAAATTGTACACTGTGGAAATGACAATAGATTTTACAGTAAAAAAAACAACAACTGGCAGCTCAGTTGCCAGGATTTTACAGTTAAAAAAAAACTATAGTACCGTTTTTCCATTTCCAGCAATATGCTGTAAAAACCATCGTAACTTTAACAGTGAAGTTGTGGCGACTCAGCTGCCAGTTTGTTTGTTTTTTTTACTGAAAATCGATGTATTTATTTTTTACAGTGTATGTTATACAAATATAGTAATCAAATGCACAGCAATTAATTTGATAATATAATGAGGGGAATTCTTATACATTTATATTCATAAATTATATACAGTTACAAGCTGCCCTCTTAGGGCAGTCATAACTGCGATGTGGCCCTCAGTGTAACCATGTTTGACACCCCTGTTTTAGCAGCTCACACACACACACACACACACACACACACACACACACACACACACACACACACACACACACACACATAAACACACACACACACACACACACACACACACACACACACACACACACACACACACACACACACACACACACACACACACAAGCTCCTCACAATTGTATGTATGGTTCACTTGATGCTCTTTGTACCCCTTATGACAAGGCCACATTAATGGGCTGAAGCCCACGGGCCCCCACCTAATCAGGGGCCCCCGATTTAGACGGCGGAATGGCGTTGCTAGCTGTCAATCACAGACAGCTCAGCTTCCTGTAGCAATTGTGTACTCTATCTCGGCCGCATTGTTTTTCCCTACTGCTCTGAGCGGGGAGCGAACCAGTGCCCTGACTACTGAGCTAAAAGCAAAGGGCAGTCACCCGGATCGCCAGCACGATTATTGAAGTTTGATTGGGTTCTGCTACACTCGAAGAGACGTGCGAAGGAGATGTATTCATAAACAAAATGATTTTTTAAAATGGAGGATATTTTTGCATGGTTGCTGTTTTGTTGAGTAAAATCATGATATTTTTTTCTTCAAACTGTTTTCTCAGCCCCGGTGCCCTCCTTAGGTGCTAATGACACACACTTTTATGCATTCCACCCGTTTCAGCAGATACATATTTGCCTGTTTCGGTTGATATTCTCCGCCTGTTTCAGTTGTTGCACTTTTGCCACTTCTGTTGACATTCTGTGCCTGTTTCATTTAATGCACTTTTGCTGCTTCTGTTGTTGTCCGACACCTGTTTCATTTAATGCAGGTTAGCTGCTTCTGTTGTTATCCTGTGCCTGTTTCAGCTGTTTCAGTAGTTGTTTCTGTTGATATCTTCTGCCTGTGTTAGTTATTGCACTTTAGCTATTTCTGTTGATATCTTGCGCCTGTTTCAGTTGTTGCACTTTTTCTGTTTCTGTTGATATCTTGCACCTGTTTCAGTTGTTGCACTTTTTCTGTTTATGTTGACTTCCTCCACCTCTTTCATTTAATGCATCTTTGCTGCTTCTGTTGTTATCCTGCGCCTGTTGCAGCTGTTTCAGTAGTTGTTTCTGTTGATATCTTCTGCCTGTTTCAGCCGTTTCAGTTGTTGTTTCTGTTGATATCTTGCGCTTCTTTCAGTTGTTGCACTTTTTCTGTTTATGTTGATATTTTCGTCCTGTTTCAGCTGTTGCACTTTTGCTGTTTCTGTTGACATCCTCCACCTCTTTCATTTAATGCACCTTTGCTGCTTCTGTTGTTATCCTGCGCCTGTTTCCACTGTTTCAGTTGTTGTTTCTGTTAATATCTTGCGCCTGTTTCAGTTGTTGTACTTTAGCTATTTCTGTTAATATCTTGCGCCTGTTTCAGTTGTTGCACTTTTTCTGTTTATGTTGATATCTTCCTCCTGTTTCAGCTGTTGCATTTTTGCTGTTTCTGTTGACATTCTCCACCTCTTTCATTTAATGCACCTTTGCTGCTTCTGTTGTTATCCTGCGCCTGTTTCAACTGTTCCAGTTGTTCTACTTCAGCTATTTCTGTTGATATCTTGCACCTGTTTCAGTTGTTGCACTTTTTCTGTTTATGTTGACTTCCTCCACCTCTTTCATTTAATGCATCTTTGCTGCTTCTGTTGTTATCCTGCGCCTGTTGCAGCTGTTTCAGTAGTTGTTTCTGTTGATATCTTCTGCCTGTTTCAGCCGTTTCAGTTGTTGTTTCTGTTGATATCTTGCGCTTGTTTTAGTTGTTGCACTTTTTCTGTTTATGTTGATATTTTCGTCCTGTTTCAGCTGTTGCACTTTTGCATTTTCTGTTGACATCCTCCACCTCTTTCATTTAATGCACCTTTGCTGCTTCTGTTGTTATCCTGCGCCTGTTTCCACTGTTTCAGTTGTTGTTTCTGTTAATATCTTGCGCCTGTTTCAGTTGTTGTACTTTAGCTATTTCTGTTAATATCTTGCGCCTGTTTCAGTTGTTGCACTTTTTCTGTTTATGTTGATATCTTCCTCCTGTTTCAGCTGTTGCATTTTTGCTGTTTCTGTTGACATTCTCCACCTCTTTCATTTAATGCACCTTTGCTGCTTCTGTTGTTATCATGCGCCTGTTTCAACTGTTCCAGTTGTTCTACTTCAGCTATTTCTGTTGATATCTTGCGCTTGTTTCAGTTGTTGCACTTTTTCTGTTTTTGTTGATTTCTTGCTCCTGTTCCAGCTGTTGCACTTTTGCTGTTTCTGTTGACATCCTCCACCTCTTTCATTTAATGCACATTTGCTGCTTCTGTTGTTATCCTGCGCCTGTTTCAGTTGTTGTTTCTGTTGATATTTTGCGCCCGTTTCAGTTGTTGCACTTTTTCTGTTTATGTTGATATCTTCCTCCTGCATCAGCTGTTGCACTTTTGCTGTGTCTGTTGACATCCTCCACCTCTTTCATTTAATGCACATTTGCTGCTTCTATTGTTATCCTGCGCCTGTTTCAGGTGTTTCAGTTGTTGTTTCTGTTGTTTTCTTCTGCCTGTTTCAGTTATTACACTATAGCTATTTATGTTGATATCTTGCGCCTGTTTCAGTTGTTGCACTTTCTGTTTATGTTGATATCTTCCTCCTGTTTAAGCTGTTGCACTTTTGCTGTTTCTGTTGATATCCTCCACCTGTTTCAGTTCTTTTTTTTAGTTCTACCGCTTGTTTTAGTTGTTGCACTTTTGTTGCTTTTGTTGATATGCTGCACCTGTTTAAGTTGTTGTTGTTGTTTCTCTTGATCTCTTCCGCCTGTTTCAGTTGTTGCACTTTATCTTCTTCTTTTGATTCACTCCACCTGTTTTTACTGATACATTCCCCTTGGTGTAATTGTTGCAATTAACAGTTTTAGTTGATCTGTTTCAGCTGATGCATTACCCAAATTGTGTGTCTTTACTGTTGAAGTGGACGCCTACCACATTTCCACTGTTCCAGCTGATGTGTTCTGCTTCTGTCTATTGATAGATTTTGACCGTTTTAGCTGGTGTGTCTCAGTTGATGTATTCTGCCTCCATCAGGTGTCACGTTTTCCATTCCTCAGTCCATCCAATGCAATTTTAGTCAATGCTTTTCCGCCAGTTTTGCCTGTGCTAGTTCACGTTTTCCACTTTTTTGTTGTTTATGTCCTCCAACTGTTGCATCCCGCCTCCGTCGGCTGAAACGTTCCTCCCGTTGCAACTATTGAATTAAGACAAATTCAGGTTATTTATTCCACCTGTTTCAGGTGACGTGTTCAGCCGTTTTCCTGTGATGTCATCCTGCTGTTTTAGACTGTTTCAGCAGTTGCATTTCATTTTGAAATGCCCCACAACTAGTTCAGTTGATGTTTTCCACCTGTTTCAATTGAATCTGCCTGTTGTAAGTGTTGCATTTGGACTATTCCTTATTTCAAGAGATGCTTTCAGCCTCTTCGGGTTCCTGCATTCCGCCTGTTTCAGTTGCTGAGTTCCACTTGGTTTAAGTCCTTCCATTCCGCCCTTTATCAGTTCATGAATTTAACCTGAATTCGTCAAGACAGTCTGTTTATATTATTTAGTTGCATTTTTCCTGCCTGCTATACTTTCTCCATCTTTACCTGTTTCAGTTGACGCTTCACACACTAAAAATATATATCAAATCGTATTAGTTTTTACGTATATAGCTTCTTTATGTACATGTGTTTGTTTTTTTTACCTCATAACCGTCTGCCACAGCTCATCATTCCGACAAGACTGATTTATTGAGTGCGCCAATAGGATTCCCCCTATAAATGTGTGCACAAACACCCTGACAACACTGATGGCTCGGGAAATAGAAAGTACACACAAATATATATTTACACACACAGATATAGACTAATGAATATACCACTGTGCACTGTCCCACTTGTGCACTCACATGCTTTGCAAATAGCTACTACCTTGTTCACTACAGTGAATAAATACTCTAATATTATATTTTTAGTACTGTGTACTCATAATTGACTGTTATATACAACATTTCTAAGCCCTCTGTCTGGAGGGGCGGGTCATCCCAATTTTGGGTGGGCAGGTTGCATGTCACATGACCATAGACGTGTTTCTGTAGGTTCTGATACAAGGGTGGCTCGGTAACTATTTGCGGCCTGCAGCTATTTTTTTTCACATTCTAAAAATACTATTTTTAAAAAACACAAAAAAATTCAATTAAAGAGCAAACAGGTCAAATGTAACCAACATATGTTGCAATGTTGACTATTAACACAAAGCTGCCATGCAGACTGTTTTTTTTAAGCTGTCATTGCTCAATAAATGATAATGAATCAAAATAATTGTTGTTATGAATTATTGACCTTGTAGATCATTTGGTAAAATGACTGTTTTGTTGTTGTAACTTTCGAACACACCACCAGGGTGTGCACATCAGGGAATCAGTTATTACCACTCTCTCATGCAGTGCGTATGTAAAATTGCTGTCCTCCTGAAGTCTTTATTAAAGCCAAGTTATTCCTGCAACTCGGCATGGTTCTTCCTACTGGTAACCACAAACAACAACATGGTGTCAGAGTAGTGGACAAACTTCTCGCCTGTGAGTACTTTTTGTACTAAAATTTGCCGCCGGAGATTTTTTTTCCTGCCGTGCGGTGGACACGCCGATCCCTAATGGCGGATGGGTTTCGTCGTCCAGACCCAGTCGTCTTCAACGACAATGTCGCGGAGAACTGGCGCATTTTTGAGCAGGAATATGACATTTTCATTGCTGCTGCTCACTCGGACAAGCCCGCAAAGACCCGTGCATACATCCTATTAAACCTCGCTTGTCCAGAAGCAATCGAGAGGGAGCGCTCGTTTGCGTACGCGCCAGAGGTGCGTGCCGCCGGCGAGGGCGGTGCTATTCTCGCTCCTGCGGAGTCGCGGGAAGATCCTGAGTGCCTGAAGAGGAAGTTCAGAGAAATGTGCAATCCGCGAACGAACAAAACATTGGAAAGGCACACGTTCCATTCGAGAATTCAAAAGCATGGGGAGAACATGGAATCATTCATCAGTGATTTGAAGATTAAAGCTAAAACATGTCAATTTGGAGATCTAACTGACAAACTCATATGTGACAAAATTGTGTGTGGCATAACAAACGACTCTCTGAGAAAGACATTATTGAGGGACAGTGAATTGACTCTTGCCAAGGCAATCTCAATCTGCCGCATTCACGAAATGACAGAGGAAAATATCAAAACATTGGCTACACAAGCTACCAATGTTGATGAGATTAAACCCACACAATACAAGCAATTTAAAGGCACACTCTAGAAAATTGCCCAGACTATCACAAAGTGTAACAATTGTGGAGGGAGTCACACAGCAAAAAGGGAAATGTGTCCAGCGTTTGGACAACAATGTCACAACTGCATGAAACAAAATCACTACAAAAAATGCTGCAAGTCAAAGCCACAGAGCCAGTCCAAGTTTACCACAAACTAGCGCTATGGACAGTCTGTGCATGATGTGACAATGGATCAACACAGCCAAAGTGAAAATGACACATTCTATGTGGATGGCTTGGAAATTGAAAATTGTGTTGACACCGTAAATCCACAACAAAGAGACCAAGATGAAGGATTTGTCACAGTGTGCATAAATGACGTGCCAACCGAAATGAAAGTGGATACAGGTGCTAAATGCAATGTAATGTCACTGAAGACTTTCAATAGAGTAAACAGCGTTAAACAACACAAAAGCACAAATTTGGTTGCTTACGGAGGAGCCAAAATCGAGACACAAGGTGAAGCTACACTGACATGCTTTTTAAAGGGACAGCGCCACCTACTGACATTTTTCATAGTGGATAAAAATGTAACATCGCTGTTGGGCTTCCGTGCATGCCTGCGTATGGGGCTAGTCGAGTTGAGTCCCGATGTGCACCATGTCACCACAGAGAACACTGGAGAGTTCAGCACACGGATCCTCACACAATACCAAGATATTTTCAGTGAAGAGCTCGGAGAACTACCAGTTGTTTACACAATGACAGTGGACCCCAATGTGCCGCCTGTTGTTAGGCAGTCCCACCGCATCCCCGTAGCGATGCAAGATTGTGTGAAAGCTGAACTTGAACGCATGGAACGCATAGGCGTTATTACTTCAGTCACCGAACCAACAGATTGGGTGTCATCCATGGTCGCTGCGCACAAGAAAGGAAAATCGGAAATCAGATTATGCATCAACCCCAAAGATTTAAATGAAGCACTAAAACGGCCCCACCACCCCATGAGAAGTGTGGAGGAGGTAGCAGCACAAATGTCAGTGTTTTCGGTGCTAGACGCAAAAAATTCATTCTGGCAGATCCACCTGGACAAGAAGTCCTCAATGAAGACAACATTCAGTACTCCTTTTGAACGTTACAGATTCCTTCGCATGCCTTTCGGTATTAACTCTGCAAGCGAGGTATTCCAGCGCACAATAGATCAGCTCTTTGCTGGATATCCATGCTCAGTCATTGTCGATGACATCATCGGAGGCCGTGATGTGGCGGAGCACGACACCAACCTAAAAAAAGTGCTTGAACGTGTGAAGGAAATAAACCTCAAACTCAACCCGCAGAAATGCAAGTTTAGACTTGACCAAGTATGCTACGTTGATCATATCTTCACAAGTAAAGGATTGAAAGCTGACCCCTCCAAAACTGCTGCTATCACAGAGATGCCAGTCCCCACAGATGTCACTTCACTTCAACGTTTCCTGGGAATGGTCAACTATCTTGGCAAGTACATTCCAAACCTCAGTGACATCGCAACGCCACTGAGGAAACTGACTCACAAAGAGACCACATGGTGCTGGTTCCAGCAACACCAAGATGCTTTCGACCGCCTGAAAGCAAGTCTCTCCTTTCCACCAGTATTGGCCTACTACAATGTCAAAGAGCCAGTCACGCTGACCTGTGACGCGTCATGTTTTGGACTAGGAGCTGCTTGCATGCAAAATGGAAGGCCAGTAGCCTTTGCATCCCGCACCCTTACAGAAACAGAAACTCGATACGCTCAAATTGAGAAGGAGCTTCTAGCTGTTGTGTTTGCGTGCACCAAGTTCAGAGACTATGTGTATGGCAAGCCCACCATAGTAGAAACTGACCACCAACCGTTGGTGACTATCTTGAAGAAACCAATTCACAGTGCCCCTGCCCGTCTTCAGCGGATGCTGCTACGCCTGCAAAGCTATGACATAAGCTTAGTCTACAAAAAAGGAAAGCACATGTACTTAGCTGACACTCTTTCAAGAGCCCCTAATGCAACAGACAGTGAGAGCCCATCTGATAGTGGTTCTTTCGACGTCATGTCGGTGAGCTACATTTCTACAGCCCGCCTGGAAGAGCTCAAGAAACGCACGGAGGAGGATGAAGTATTGCAGACTCTCAATGCAGTTATCCAGCGTGGATGGCCTGCCAGACAGACTCAGCTGCAGCCTGCCATTGAAGTTTTCTTCCCCTACAGAGACGAACTCATTTGGAAGATGGTATCGTCATGAAAGGGCAGAAAGCAGTTATTCCCCGGTCACTACAAAAAGAGTACATTAAGATTGTACATAAAGGTCACCCAGGCATTGAAGCGACCAAACGCAGAGCAAGAGGTATCATCTTTTGGCCATCAATGTCACGAGACATCACTGAAGAACTACTTTCTTGCACAGTGTGCAACAGCACAAAACCACATCAGCAGAAAGAACCGCTCCATCTCCATCCAGTTCCAGACCTTCCGTGGTCCACAGTTGCTACAGACATTTTTGAATGGCGTGGACAACACTACCAGGTGCTAGTGGATTCCTATTCTGGATGGTTCGAAATCGACCTTCTACAAAACATCACAGCAACAGCTGTAATTTCCAAATTGAAAAGAAATTTTTCAGTGCATGGTACACCACATACACTGCTATCTGACAATGCAAGACAGTATAAGTGTGAGCAATTCAGGAAGTTTGCTGAGGAGTGGGACTTCATCCACACCACCAGCAGCCCAGAGTTTCCCCAGTCGAATGGACTCGCGGAAAGAGCTGTCAGGAGTGCCAAGCAACTGATGGAGAAATCCCACCGGGACAAAACTGATGTCTTCCTAAACCTCCTTAACCTCAGAAACATTCCCCGAGATGCAGACCTTGGTTCCCCTGCCGAACGGTTAATGTCAAGACAAACGCGTGCAGCTATCCCAGTGTGTACAAGACTACTACAACCAACAGCAAAAGACTCAAGACAAGTACACGCTCGACTAGTCGACAAGAGAACTACGGTGAAACGTCACTACGACAAGTCAAGTCGCCCACTGAGTCCCTTGACAGAAGGGCAAGTGATCCGTATGCAGACTCCTGCTGGACATGACCGACTTGGAATAGTGGAAAAGTCGTGCGAAGAGCCACGTTCCTACATCATCCAATCTGATGGGAGAAGATACAGGAGGAATCGTTGCCACATCCTCCCGGTTCAAGAACTACCACCAACACCGCTCCAGAACGACGAAGCAGACTCTCAGGATGGTAGACATACCATGGTGGACTTAGTCCCTCCCACACCACTGAGAGAAGAGACAGTGATTAGGCAAACGGAAAGTGCATCACCAATTCGACCCAGATTCACGACGCAGACTGACACAGCTTACACAACACGTGCAGGTCGAGTGTGTAGACCCAATCCAAAGTATGTGCAGTAAGAAAAGAAAAACGTGCGTGTGTTTATTTTGAGAGATAGTATTTTTCTACCTGTTCTGTGATGTGTTTAGATATTTCATACAGATAGTGAATTGTTTGTACTCACCCTACACAGTTAAGAGATTTAATCTCAGTTACATATAGAAATTTATTTCACTTATCTGTTTTTGTTTTTTATGAATCCTTCCCTTAACTAAAAGGGAAGGATGTAGATCATTTGGTAAAATGACTGTTTTGTTGTTGTAACTTTCGAACACACCACCAGGGTGTCCACATCAGGGAATCAGTTATTACCACTCTCTCATGCAGTGCGTATGTAAAATTGCTGTCCTCCTGAAGTCTTTATTAAAGCCAAGTTATTCCTGCAACTCGGCATGGTTCTTCCTACTGGTAACCACAAACAACAACAGACCTATTGAAGGTTCCAATTCCAACTTCAATTATCAAATATTTTTGGTGGAAAATATTTCAGACTTTGTGTGTTTGCCATATAATATACAATATTTTCTTCCACAAAAAGGGCATTAGAATAAAAACTAATCAACAGATAGATCTGAAATTGACCTAGATCAGGGGTCACCAAACTTTTGTATTCCGAGCGCGATGATGTCATGTTATCGATGGGAAAATGCATTTTTAGACAATATGATTTGCCTGAGCGGCTAGGAGACACGGGGAGTAACAAGCGGTAGAAAATGGATTAGAAAGGACAGATTTTAAAAAATAATAATAAAAATAAATAAAAAAGTAGTTTGGGGACCCCTGATCTAGATACGTAAGTGTTGAAGGTAACATTTAAAAAAAGCATGACTTATTCTTAACACATTTATGAGTGGGGCCCTTTTGGATCCCAAATGATTTTTGTGTTGTTTTTTTGTTTTTTTTAAGTGTCAACGTTCCTAAAAATGTACCTATTATAGGCTCCTACTGTAATACGTCATATCAAATATTCCACTTTTAAAAAATTTGAGGGAAAAAAAGGTTGCATATTTTGCGCTTTTGCCATAAAAACAGAGTCACGACAAAAAGGGCAGAAAATATTTTGAGAAGATTACGTTTATTCTGACAGACCTTAAGTTTTTTTCAATATTTCCCAGCAGGCACAAGACATTATAACAACGTTGAGAACTTGTTTAATTAGGTCCTGACGTTGAGCAACTCAAACATAACGTTGAAACAACAAACTTTTTGACAACGTTTAATCAACGTCGGGGTCTGACGTGATTTGACCATTGAATTTTAGTCATTTGCAAACCAATATTCTACAATATTCAACATGCTTTTTGACGACGTTTATTCAATGTCAGGTTGTGACGTTGATTTGACCATTGAAATTTGGTCATTTCCCAACCAACCACGTGGATCCAACGTTAGACTTCAATGTTGTCTCGAATTTACAAATACAACTATTTTTGCAACATTGTTTAAAAGACACTTTTAAAAAAACATATATGTATAATCAACGTTATACTAGTGTTGTCCCGATACCAATATTTTGGTACTGGTACCAAAATGTATTTCGATACCTTTCCGTACTTTTCAATATTTTCTAAATAAAGGGGACCACAAAAAATTGCATTATTAGCTTTATTTTAACAAAAAATCTTAGGGTACATTAAACATATCATTCTTATTGCAAGTTTGTCCTTAAAAAAAATAGTGACCATACAAGACAACTTGTCTTTTATTAGTAAGTAAGCAAACAAAGGCTCCTAATTTAGCTCTTGACATATGCAGTAACATATTGTGTCATTTTCCATTCTATTATTTTTTCAAAATTATTAAGGGCAAGTGGTACTTTTTAGAGGCGGTATAGTACCGAATATGATTCATTAGTATCGCGGTAGTATACTAATACCGGTATACCGCACAATAGGGGTGTGGGAAGAATTCAAATCTCCATTCTCACGTTGGATGATTCAGTATCGATTCTCATTTTTCAAAAATCGATTTTCTTCCCCCGCTCCCGGCAATGTGTATGTGCCTTCTGGGCTACCGTAGGTATTGCGCAATAAGCAGCTTGGCTACCTGGTGGCTAGCTACTAAGGAGAGTGTTGTGTTGCCGCTAAAATGCAGATAGAAGAAAAAGAAACAAAGCCGCCTAAAGAAGAAATACAACCGCCTTTGAAAACAAACGTTTGGAGACACTTTGGATTTTACCGTGGCAAGAAAGGGCTTGACATGACTCATGCAATTTGCAGACTTTGCAACGCTTAAGTTAAGTATTTTGGGAATACTTCAAATCCCCGTGCTCACTTGGACAGACACCCCCCAGAGTTATCAGAGGAAAAGCATCATCCACTAACAACACCGGCAGCTGATCAACACACACTTCACCACTTTACAAAATGACCACCCAGTTCTGAACGGGCAAAGAAGATAACCAGATCCATCGCTAGTTTCATTGCAAAAGACCTGCGACCATACAGCACAGTGGAGAGAGAAGGTTTCAGGTTCATGATCAAAACTATTGAGCCACGGTATGACATCCCATCATGCTCGGTTTTTACAGACAATGTTGTACCTTCACTTTGCAGAGAGACAAAGCTAAAAGTGGGGGAAGCTGTGACTAGAGCAAGCAGAGTAGCTCTTACCTGTGATCACTGGACCTCTAGGACCTAGACTGGGGTAGATCCTACTGAAATTCTATGTATTGAATGAACAGAGAATCGTTTTGAATCGGAAAAATATCGTTTTTGACTCGAGAATCGAGTTGAATCGAAAAAAATCTAAGTATAATCGAATCGTGACCCCAAGAATCAATATTGAATCGAATCGTGGGACACCCAAAGATTCACAGCCCTACCGCACAACCCTACGTTGTACCAATGTCTTGTGCCTGCTGGGTTAAGTGTTGAATAAAAAATGTATAATAATATTATATGACTTATTTTTTTAAATGTTTATGACTGAGACCCTTCCAGGGCCCTGGAACCAAACTTGGGGGGAGCCTTAAGGTAAAAAAAAAATCCAATATTGTACTAGTTTTGAAAACCAAAAAATATCAAAATGGCCCCCGCATGCTTGGGTTTTTTCAATATGCGGCCCTCAGTGGAAAAGGTTTGGACACCCCTGTTTTAATACATTGGATGGGGATTTGTACGACATGATATAGGATTATGAGCTGGATTTTTAATCATTTTACAGTCATTAAATGGATATTAAACCATCTCCACGTACAGTGGGAGTGTGTTAGTGTGCCATCAAGACTTTCTTTCACTCAGGCCTGGCCCAGCATCTCCTCCTGACCAGTGTGTGCGTGCGTGCGTGCGTGTTGACATAGTCTCTTGCAGTCCGTCAAGTGGGAGGGCTGCAGTTTTTTTACAGCCTTCTGTGGCTGTCAATGGCGGCTTTATGGCTGCTGACCGATGCTGCGCTCACTAAATTTACATGTATACATGAGGATGTGTGAGACGCTCTGACAGCTATGGTGACCACGTCTGTTCACGACTTTACATGGAGGAGGTCCTAGTTCTACACCCATAAATGTCTGGATCCACCCACCAAATATTTCGGTGGGGTATAGGAAGATTCCTAAAAAAAAAAGCCTCATTCCACATTCTCGTAAGATAAAACTCTGGATTATGACACATTATATGTACAATAATGATAATACAGTGATATATCCAAAGCCAAACATCACAAAAGTTGTTCGATTTGGAGTTCAACCCAAACATTTTTTTTTTGTGATGTCATACATATGTTTACTAGTGATGGCAAAGAGAGAGAGTGTGATGATAACCGTAGAACGCAGACTGGAACATACAGCGTCAAACAGTAGAAGAGGTTCAGTACTATATGCAGCCCTTCCAGGATTTTGAGGAAGCTTTTTCAGTTCAAAGTTGTCACAAAAATTGCAATGTTGCGCTTTGACACTATTTCCACATCCACCCATTCACACACACTGATGGCGGGAGCTGCCATGCAAGGCCCTAACCACGACCCATCAGGAGCAAGGGTGAAGTGTCTTGCTCAAGGACACAACGGCCGTGACGAGGTTGGTAGTAGGTGGGGATTGAACCAAGAACCCTCAGGTTGCTGGCACGGCCACTCTCCCAACCACGCCACGCCGTCCCGTTAGCATTGATTAGCTTGCAGTTGTGCAGTGACCAAATATGCTTGAGTAGAACTCCACACAAGTCAATAACGTCAACAAAGCTCACCTTTGTGCATTCACGCACAGCATAAACGTTTGGTGGACAAAATGAGACAAAGAAGGAGTGGCATAAAACTCGTCTTACTGTGGCCACGTCGGAGAAAGTTGTACATGTAAATTAGTAGGACTAAACTGCGCTCGCCATATCCTCTCATCAGTGAAGCGTGTTTAATATAAACAGTGGAATTTCTAACAATTAGGAAGATTTGTGTCATGTTTGCTCTCTTCCCTCCATCCATCCATTTTCTACCGCTTGTCCCTTTCGGTGCTGGAGCCTATTTCAGCTGCATTCGGGCAGAAGGCGGGGTACACCCTGGACAAGTCGCCTCCGCATCGCAGAGCCAACACAGATAGACAGATAACATTCACACTCCCATTCACACGTTTGCTCTTGAAAGAAACAATATTAAAACAAAAATTATATTTTTTCCGCCATCTTTTCCATTTTCATACATTTTTGAAAAAGCTCCAGGGAGCCACTAGGGCGGCGCTAAAGAACTCGAGAGCCGCGGGTTGCCGACCCACGGGTTAGACCAGGGCTCTCCAAACTACGGCCCCCCAGCCATAGGTGGATTAATGACCGGGCCTACCGGGCCCAGGCCCAGGGGGCCAGAGGCCCCAAGGGGCCAGGCCAACTTGGCCCCGCGGCCGCGACCCAAGCAAAACTACTTTTGCAAAAATAATAATCTTAAGCCCCAAGGGGCCAGGCCAACTTGGCCCCGCGGCCATGATCCATAGAGGGTAAGAGGCCCCAAGGGGCCAGGTCAACTTGGCCCCGCGGCCGCGACCCACAGAGGGCCAGAGGCCCCAAGGGGCCAGGCCAACATGGCCCCGCGGCCATGATCCATAGACGGTCAGAGGCCCCAAGGGGCCAGGCCAACTTGGCCCCGCGGCCACGATCCATAGAGGGTCAGAGGCCCCAGGGGGCCAGGTCAACTTGGCCCCGCGGCCACGATCCATAGACGGTCAGAGGCCCCAAGGGGCCAGGCCAACTTGGCCCCGCGGCCACGACCCACAGAAGGCCAGAGGCCCCAAAGGGCCAGGCCAACTTGGCCCCGCGGCCGCGAGCCACAGAAGGCCAGAGGCCCCAAGGGGCCAGGTCAACTTGGCCCCGCGGCCACGATCCATAGAGGGTAAGAGGCCCCAAGGGGCCAGGTCAACTTGGCCCCGCGGCCGCGACCCACAGAGGGCCTGAGGTCCTAAGGGGTCAGGCCAACTTGGCCCCGCGGCCATGATCCATAGAGGGCCAGAGGCCCCGAGGGGTCAGGCCAACTTGGCCCCGATCCATAGAGGGTCAGAGGCCCCAAGGGGCCAGGCCAACTTGGCCCCGCGGCCACGACCCACAGAGGCCCCAAGGGGCCAGGCAAAATTGGCCCCGCGGCCATGATCCACAGAGGGCCAGAGGCTCTCAATCATTATTATCAAAGCTAATTCTCAAATTGGATGGATCACACAACCTCACTCACATATTCTTTATCAATTATTAAAGGTTGTTTCTGAATTTTGATCACAGAACTTAATGCAAATATTCTTGATTGTTTGACAAAGCTCATTCTCAAATTTTGATTACACAACCTTACTCTGACAAATTATCATTATCAAAAAGCTCTATCTCGAATTTGGATCACAGAATCTCACTCAAGTATTCTTAGCTGTGCCCCTCCCCCATCAAGTCTTTCATAAACCGGTCTGTTCTTTTAGAATCTCCTCATTTGGTATTTTGAACTCGTGAGAGACTGCTCAAAATTTGGTTTCCTTTCCCTCAGTTCAGACTCAGAGATAATTTGAAATCATTCAACAAGAAGTTTAACGCGCGCACACACACACACACACACACACACTTGAGTTGAGCATTACTTGGAAATTCTTATATTTTCCATTTTGCTGTTATTATCAGCATCTTCCCATTTTGTCCTTTTCTTTCGAGAAAGTTTACAGTCTGACATTTGTCACTGCTGTCAGTTAATAACTTTTTGGTCTTTGACCCATTTTGTCATTTTCTCGATTCGATCGTCACTGACCACTCTCTCCTGTCTGGCAGACATCGTTGCTGCCATCATAGCTAGCAAGCTGCCTGCAGCGGGTCATCCCTATGTTCCCCGTCCCTATGTTACCCGGGTCCTATGTTCCCCTCTACCGGGGAACTAAGGACCCTTTTTAAAAAAAAGGGTTCTATGTTCCCCGCTGCGGGGAACGTACAACACTTTTTCCAGAAAAGGGTTCTATGTTCCCCGCTGCTTCCAATGCGCGACTAAGTAAGACGCACGCAGACACGCATGACAGAGACGCGTTTAAGTTGTCGAAGGAAGGAAGTTCGCGTTTGAGTTGCTCTATCTGCTGCCGCACGCCCTGTGACAGGTTAGGTTTAGGGATGGTTTTGGTCAGGGCACAATTTCGCCAAAAAAGTGCTCCACAACGCCCTGTGACAGGTTAGGTTTAGGGATAGTTTTGGTCAGGGCACAATTTCGCCAAAAAAAAGTGCTCCACAACGCCCTGTGACAGGTTAGGTTTAGGGATGGTTTTGGTCAGGGCACAATTTCGCAATTTCGCCAGATACAATGCAGGGAACATAGGACCCTTTTTTAGAAAAAGGGTCCTAAGTTCCCCGGTCGCATACAAAGACCCAGGAACAACCGGGGAACATAGGACCCGGGGAACATAGGACCCGGGGAACATAGGCACGCTCCCGCCTGCAGATAGCAACATTTTGGTGTCCTTTGGGAAAATATTTAGAAAGAAGACAAAAGTACACACAGTTGTACAACTATTATCTTTATGATCTTTTTTTTGTTAGTTTCTCTGTTACTGTGTGTGGCCAATTAAGCGACTTTTGGCCATACCTGGCTGGTGACATTTAGCGACTTTCTGGTTGATGTTAAGATTAATAATAGCAACAGTTCTCTTCATCTTAATGCAATTTATTGTGTCTGTCTCTCCACATTTTGCCATTAGGTACTTTGAGCTCTTGTTGGTCAGTCACTCTAAGGTACATTGTTGCTGCCATCATAGCTAGCAAGCTGCCTGCAGATAGCGACATTTTGGTGTCCTTTGAGAAATATTAAGAAAGAAGACAAAAGTACAAGACATTGTACGATTACTATCTTTTTAAAATTATTTGTTTCACTGTGTGATTGACCGACTTTGCCGCTAGATTTCGCGTCTTTTGGCCATACCTGGCTAGCGACTAAAAACATCATTTAGCGACTTTTTGGTTGTGAAGATAAGTGGTAAAAGCAGATCTTCCTGTTGGTCTTCCCACATTTTGCCATTTGGTACTTTGCACTCTTCTTGGTCACTCCAAGGCATTTGTCCCTGCCTTCAGCTAGTCACTTGGCTCTTTTGGAATATATTTCACTGTAATTGGCTCTCTCTCTTTCTCCTCAGTACAAATCAGCCTGTTCCCTTGCCATTCATCACTGACCACTCTGCTCTCCTGTCTGTCAGACATTATTGCTGCTTGCAGATAGCTTGGGGTCCTTAGAGAAAATATCAGAAGAGAAAAGTACACAATTATCTTAATTATCTTTTTTATTCAGTCAGTCCTTCAGTGAGTCCCAGTGTGTTGGCGATTAAGCAACGTTGGCATTCAATTAGCGACTTTTGGCCATACATGGCTGGCGACTCAAAAAACTAGAAAAAAAGTACAAAAAGTTGTACAATTAATATCTTTATTATCCTTAATTCCCCTGAATCCTAGAGTGTGTTGCAATTAAGCAACTTTGCTGCTAGGTTTAGCGACTCTTGTTTTGGGCATACCTGGCTAGCGACTACAAACATTATTCAGCAACTTTTTGGCTGTTAAGATTAACGTTAATAAATTAAATCCTAATACAATTTATTGTGTTGGTCTCGCCATCTTGCTATTAGGTACTTTGAATTCTTGTTGGTCTCTGCTAAGGTATCTGGCTGTTGTCTTTGCCTTCAGTTAGTCACTTGGCTCTGGAATATATTTAACTGTACTTGGCTCTCTCTTTCTCCTCAGTACAAATCAGTCTGTTCCCTTGCCATTTAGACATTTTCTTGATTGGATCATCACTGACCACTCTGCTCTCCTGCTGTCTATCAGACATTGTTGCTCCCATCATAGCTAGCAAGCTGCCTTGGTGTCCTTTGTGAAAATATTTAGATAGAAGACTAAAGTGCACAAAGGTGTACAATTATTATCTTTTCAAAATATTTGTTTCACTGTCAGTGTGATTGACCGACTTTGCCGCTAGATTTCGCGTCTTTTGGCCATACCTGGCTAGCGACTGAAAACATCATTTAGCAACTTTTTGGTTGTGAAGATAAGAGGTAAAAGCAGATCTGCTTGTTGGTCTTTCCACATTTTGCCATTTGGTACTTTGCACTCTTGTTGGTCACTCCAAGGCATTTGTCCCTGCCTTCAGCTAGTCACTTGGCTCTTTTGGAATATATTTCACTGTAATTGGCTCTCTCTCTCTTTCTCCTCAGTACAAATCAGTCTGTTCCCTTGCCATTTAGACATTTTCTTGATTCGATCATCACTGACCACTCTGCTCTCCTGCTGTCTATCAGACGAATCAGTTGATTCTCTGCTCTCAATTGTCTATGCTAGTAAGCTGTTATTCTCTGCTTTGGAGTGTTGATGCTGGGTTGCTAGTTTTCTAAATCACCTCACACACTTGAAGGAAGCAGCACCGATCATAAACACACAAACAAACTCACACACACACACACACACACACACACACACATAGTTGGTTTATCTGTTGTGATAGGCAAAGAGCCAATGTGCAAAGAAAGAAGGGAAATATGGATCATAAACGTTTAAGTGGAGGAGCTAGAAAAAAAATTCAGCAAGAAAAGAAAAAAAAGGAATCAGTTTTACTTGAGAGTGTTCCAAATATCTCCAGCTTCTTCAGTACAAAGACATCTGCTGAAAGCAATTCTATAAATGCTACTGCAAATTCAGCTAAGGTTAGCAATGCACCTGAGCTAGCATGTAGCTCCCAAGATCCTGAGACCACTACAAGTGTAGACACTGAACCAAATGCTTCTGATGCTTATGATTCAACCAATTCAGCAGTAGCCAGTTGCTCGGATGAATGTGAGGTCACTGCACCTCTGGACAGCATAGAAAATGAGCTGAATCTTTCTTCAACACCATCTACAGTGACAACTCTACCTAGTGATCCCGCTAAATGGGCTGAGACCCTCACTGAGTCAATGAAGGAAGTTCTTATTCAAAGAGGTGCAAAATCATTTCACAACCGTCACAGCCATTATCCAGCTTCTGTGAGGAACAGTGGGCTAGGAGGCAAAACCCGATGCCTAAACAATGAACATTTTACTTCACACTTGCCCAATGGACAACGAGTACAAAGAGAGTGGCTGATGTACTCTCCCTCTACTGGTAATGTTTACTGCTTTGCATGCAAACTGTTTTCCCCAAAAACGCATTCTTTTGTGACAGGCTATTGTGATTGGAAACACTCAGAAAGATTTGGTGAACATGAGCGAAGTGCTGAGCACATAACCTGCATGCAAGCAGTCTTGAACCGCGCCAAAGGTGCCACAGTTGATGCAGACCTGTTCAAACAGTTTCAGGCAGAGAGCAGCTATTGGAGGCAGGTGTTACAAAGAGTTGTTGCAGTCATTAAATTCCTTGCAGAAAGGGGCCTTGCATTTAGGGGTAAAAATGAATCGTTAGGGTCTCCTCTCAATGGGAACTACCTTGGTATTCTGGAGGTCCTGGCTGAATTTGATCCCTTTCTAAAGGATCACATCAGAAAGTTTGGGCAGATGGGTCGAGGTAATACCTCATATCTGTCCTCCACCATTTGTGAGGAATTCATTGAATTGATGGGTGCAAAAACCAAACAGGCTATAGCAGATGAACTGCAAGCAAGCAAATACTACTCTATCATTGTGGATTCAACCCCAGATTTATCTCATGTGGACCAATTGACATTCATATTCCGTTTTGTTAGCAAAGAGGGCAGTGTTGTTGAACGCTTTGTGGGTTTTGAGCCCATTACTAGCCATACAGGTGAAAGTTTGGCTAACTGTGTCATGTCTGTGTTGGAAAATCTAGGGTTAGAGCTGTCAAATTGCAGGGGGCAGGCTTATGATAATGCCAGCAACATGTCAGGGAGGTATAATGGGTTGCAGGCTCACTTAAAGAAAAGCAACCCATTAATACACTATATTCCATGTGCAGCTCACTCTTTGAATTTGGTGGGAGTCAACAGCATTGACAGATGTGGAAATGAAGTCTCTAAGTATTTTGACTTGATTCAGTCTATTTACAACTTCACAACTGCATCCACACACCGATGGGACAGGGTATTTGGCAATTCCAACATAGATCTCACACTTAAAGCTTTATCCAACACGCGTTGGAGTTGCCGTGCAGAATCTACCAAAGCACTGTGGCAGAACTACAGTAAAATAAAAGCAGCACTACAGGTTATTTCCACTGATGACACAGAGAAACGAGACACACGAACTGAAGCTGACAGTCTAGTGCGGAAGCTGGATTCACTTGAGATGGCCTTCATGGCAGGCTTTTGGGACACTGTTCTGTCCAGATTTCAGGCCACAAGTCTGCAACTTCAAAAAGCAGACATGGACCTTGGTACAGCAGTTAGATTGCTGGAATCTCTGCGCACCTTTGTTCTCTCCCAAAGAGATCTATTTGATCATTTTGAGCAGAAAGCCTTAAACATGTTGGGTGGCACCCCATCTTACAGGGCTGAACGGACGAGGAAACGTAAAAAGTTTGCTGATGAATCAGCATCCCCAGATGTTGTGCTTGAGGGAAGGCAACTGTTTCAAATAGAGACATTTATTGCCTCTATTGATCAACTGAGTTCAAGCCTTAATCACCGTCTGGAGGCCTACAAACATCTGAACAATTTGTTCAGTGTCCTTTTCTCTTTGGATACAGAGTCCAATGCTTCAGTCCTTCACAAGGCCAAGATTCTCACTGAATCATACCCATCTGACCTCAATGAAAGTCTTGGACAGGAGCTTATACAGTTCAAATCTTTTATACAGCTCAACAACACTGATGAGGAGAGGACCCCTTCAGGACTGCTCAAAACAATAATACATTTTGGACTACAGCCTACGTTTCCTAATACATACATTGCGCTACAGATTTTTCTCACTCTACCGGTCAGTAACTGTGAGGGAGAACGCTCATTCTCTCTTTTGTCAAGAGTAAAAAATGAGCTGCGCACAAGAATGACTCAGAAAAGATTAAATGCGTTATCTCTAATGGCAATTGAGAGTGAGCTGACAAGAGAGTTGGACTTCAATGATGTGGTGGATGATTTTGCAAAATTGAAAGCACGAAAGAAACCCCTTGCTTAAAGGTGCACTGTGTAAGATTTTTAGGTTATTTCCAGAATTCACCCATTCACTAATGTTAGGCTACCTGTTTTCATGAATACTTACCACCACCATAAAATTCTAAGTATCCATTATGACTTGGAGAATTGCACTTTTGCCATTTCTGGGAAGTGTCACCTGGATTGTGAAGATAGGATTGACTTTAGGCAGAAGCTTGGTGCTTTCTCTGGCAAACTGAACCTCAAGCTTCATTCTCTGCAGCTTTGCATTCTTGTGCAGACTTTCATCCACAAGGAACTTTTCAACTTCCCCACTATCGTGAAGGGGCCATCAAAAGATTTCAGTGTGTCCAGCATGTCTAGTCTCCTTTCTTTGAGCCATCTCTTGTTTCTCATCTGCCCTACTCTCGAATTTTGCCTTCATGAATTTACTCCAGTTGAGTTCAACCTCCCTTTTTGCTTGTGCTGCTGCCTTGAAACCTCTGAAGCTCCTGGCTCTTCTGTAAAATTATTGACCTATTGACTGCGTTCAGTGTGCCCAACTTCTTCAGTTTGTAGTCCACCTTGCCACATTGTCTCTCCATCCCAATGTTGTGCACAGGGGTGCCATCAATGTTACTAGCCTGTTCACTGACAGGGTCCATTGGGAAGGTCTCCTCATCCATCCTCTGCCTGGCCAGGACAGTCTTCAGATGGGGCAGCATGAGATCTGTCAGCTGCTTCACTTCATCCAAGTATTCGGCAGCCACGTCTGACACTGAGTTCAGGACATGTCCAGTGCCTGTCCAGCCACTATAGCATTCTTGGAAATGGGCTATCTTGACCTGCATGCAGCCCTTGTACCATGAACTGGCCTACACCTTTCTTTGTGGTGCTCTCCGATGCATGTTATCATTTTACCTTTCTCCTTCTCCTCAAGCTTAACCACAAATAGATACAGACTTTGAGCCTCAATTTGCTGCACAGCTGCCGTTATGCCAAAGTGTTTTCCTAAGATATTATTTTATTTTTAATGATAGAAGGGAGGAAAAGGGGGCAAAAATCATGTCCGATTTAGTTTTTTGGGTGGGGTGGGGGGTTTATTTCATGATAGCTACCAACTTCCAATACATAATATCTCTCAAATGACCCAATGCACCATCACTGAAGTGGGCGTAATCATTTTCCAAAATGTTTATTTTTAGGCCATTTATCCCCTCCCCCTGTGTCTGTGTGAAACCTGTGCTTGTCAGTGTCTGTGTGGTATACCTAATAGTGTGTGTGCAGTATGTGCACTCTTCTGTACAGTACAGTGTGCATGTCTGTTCACAGTATACAGTATTTCTTGCATAGTGCGTGCGTGTGTGTGCGCCCACACGCGCGGGGGGTTGAGGGGCCAAGACCATGTCAGGCCCAGGGGGCCAAAATTTCTTAATCCGCCCCTGCCCCCAGCGTCCAAAATCCGGCCCGCAGGAAGTCCCAAGTTTTAAAAAAATACAATAATTTTTATTTTTTTTTATTTTTTTTTATTTGTCCTTACTAGTCCATTTTCTACCGTCTCCTAGCCACTCAGGCAAATCATATTGTCTAAAAATGCATTTTACCATCGATAACGTGACATGCAGTAAGTGCGCTCTTTAAGTCAATTAGTGCGCAAGGAATATATATGTATGAATACATATATATATACACTACCGTTCAAAAGTTTGGGGTCACCCAAACAATTTTGTGGAATAGCCTTCATTTCTAAGAACAAGAATAGACTGTCGAGTTTCAGATGGAAGTTCTCTTTTTCTGGCCATTTTGAGCGTTTAATTGACCCCACAAATGTGATGCTCCAGAAACTCAATCTGCTCAAAGGAAGGTCAGTTTTGTAGCTTCTGTAACGAGCTAAACTGTTTTCAGATGTGTGAACATGATTGCACAAGGGTTTTCTAATCATCAATTAGCCTTCTGAGCCAATGAGCAAACACATTGTACCATTAGAACACTGGAGTGATAGTTGCTGGAAATGGGCCTCTATACACCTATGTAGATATTGCACCAAAAACCAGACATTTGCAGCTAGAATAGTCATTTACCACATTAGCAATGTATAGAGTGTATTTCTTTAAAGTTAAGACTAGTTTAAAGTTATCTTCATTGAAAAGTACAGTGCTTTTCCTTCAAAAATAAGGACATTTCAATGTGACCCCAAACTTTTGAACGGTAGTGTATATATATATATATATATTTTTTTTTTTTTTTTTCCATATACAACAACCTATCTGGACTCGATAAGAGAATCGATAAGGAATCGGTTCGATAAGAGGATTCGATAATATGGGTTATACTTGTATAGCGCTTTTCTACCTTCAAGGTACTCAAAGCGCTTTGACAGTATTTCCACATTTACCCATTCACACACACATTCACACACTGATGGCGGGAGCTGCCATGCAAGGCGCTAACCAGCAGCCATCAGAGGCAAAGGGTGAAGTGTCTTGCCCAAGGACACAACGGACGTGACTAGGAAGGTGGGAATTGAACCCCAGTAACCAGCAACACTCCGATTGCTGGCACAGCCACTCTACCAACTTCGCCACGCCATCCCTATAGGTTCGAACTCGATAATTCCTTATCAAACATCATCCCTACATATACATATATATATACATATATATATATACATGGACATATACATATACATATATACACACACACATATATACACATTTACATATGCATATATACACATTTACATATACATATATACACACACACACATTTACATATAATATATATACATATATATATATAGCGCGGCCCCCAGCCAAATTGTTTTACCCCAATGCGGCCCCGGAGTCAAAAAGTTTGGGGACCCCTGGGTTAGACAATTGACGTGCGCTTTTGAGCGCTGCTCAGAGACTAATTCGATAAGCAAAAATGATGCCAATTGGCGAAAAAATGCAGGAAGAAATTGCGAGGCCGCACATAATTCATGAGGATTGGTTAATTTTACATGAATTGGGGAGATCACAACATCGCAAATTCCTGGAGGGACTGAACCTGAACAATACAATACAATTAAAATATACCTTGCATGCACAAATATAATGTTGTAAAGAAGATGTGAACATGAATAATACAATTTATAAACACATCAAATCCCCACCTATACGTGGTTCGGCTCCAACTATAATCATTTATCAATAGTGATGTAACGGTATTGCGGTTTCAAAGTCTTCCTAAATTATGCCGTGACGTGTGACGGTATCAAACAAAAACTTTGTGAGTGTATTTTTTTTCTGGCGCTTCAGCATTGGCCAGGTCTGAAATAAACTACATCTCCCAGAATCCTCTGCGCAGAGCGGGACCGGCGAAGTGGGGGCGTGGAAGGCCGTAAGCAGGAAGTGAAGTGTTCCTCGAAGATAAGAGGAATTGCTTTTGTGGACATTTCCTGAAAATGTCATCAAAATCCACGCATAACCGAGTTATGTTGCTGACAAACACACAAACAAACCGTGGCGAAAACATGACCTCTTTGGCTGAGGTAAGAAAGTCTGCGTTCTGCGAAGCAAATCATGCCATTTCCGTTTCCGAGGCGACACAGAGCCAGCCGGTCACGTGGAAAATATGTGTAAAATGAAAAGCTACTTGATAAATTCTCATACATTGTCTGTAGCGTACATTTCCGCATCGCTTGTCTCTCGCGATGTCGCGGGGGGAAGGAAGGGTGCACCCTGGACAAGTCGCCCTCCCTGCAAAGATATTTGAAGCCAGCGAAGCTAAACGTCAGTGTGTGAGGTATTTACATTATTAAAAGTTAAATTGTTAGCTAACTTTTCTGAGAAACGGCATTTTCCAAACTGATATATAAAAAAGTCCACTGTAGAGGACGTTGCTTCTCAGAACGTAAAAGTTGAAAGGCACTAAAGTGAACATTATTTCTTTACACTGGATGTTTACATTGTTACTTTGAAGACATCAACTGTAATTTTTTTTTTTAATATTTGCTTGAAAAAGTGGATGTTCATGCACAATTATTTGCACTTAAAAATACATGTTTGTTGTAGGGTTGTACGGTATACTAGTATAGTACCGTGATACTAATGAATATATATCGATATATCTTACAAACTCGATATATCGCCCTGTCCTAACTGTGCATATTATTAAAATGTTTCGCTATTACTGGAGGGGTGTCCAATTTATGGCCTGCGAGCCATTTGCAGCAATATGCGGCCCGCCGACGCCTTTAATTTGGCTCGCAAGACATCATGAGTTTATAAAAAATCTGGCCCCTAGGAGATTTAATTCATTTTGAAATACTACTGCTTTGCCACCATCTGCATGGTCTACAGGGCTATGACCACTTAACATGCTTTGAATGACACTAAGCGCAGCATTTACTTATATGACCTAGTACAAACTCCCTTCCCTAGTCATGGTATTAAAAAAAATTGAACCGACACAAAATGCCAACAGACATGGTCACATATAACACAATATACCACAATTTGTGGATATTACAAAAAATGTCATGCACCATTTTAGCTTTATTAGTTAATTTTTGTTATCAGTTAAATATTTCTTTATCTTTTTGTATGACCGTTAAAAATATGACCTAAAACATTACCAGTTTGGTGAGAATACAAGCATTTTGGATGCACACTGTTACTGACGTATGGCAAATAGATATAATATTGTCATTTCAATGAAGATAATGGAGGTTAATTTAATCTTAGAGTGTCCGACAGATCTTTTTTACTCTTCCGTGAAGGCCAAATCTCGACAACAAAGACTTGTTTGTCCGGAGGCGCGCGACAAGCCGCTGCGATACGTTGCGAGCGAAACACTGCGGCCTTCATTCAATTTGCTCTTTTTTAAGACGCATTACATAACATCAGGTGAAAATTTGGATGCAGCATAGGCGCTGATAGAGAATGACGAGAAGTAGGGAGATTTTAAGTTGCTATTTCTTTGGGGGTTTTTTCTGCAGAGAACACTACTTCCTTATGCACGCGACACAGACCAGGCTTCTCATGCACCCCTCACCGTTGCATGATGGGATGGATTTCTTGACGGCACGCCAGGCTGCCATCAACCATACCAGGTAGTCTGTCTGGCTGCTATCCGGATACGTCAGACAAGAAAAGAGATCAATGTTGTTCTTGTTGTGCTCTACCTAAACTGTTAATCTAGTTGAAGTCTGAAATGGAAAGATTCGCCAATTAAAATGTATATTTTAGATGTAAAACCGTATCAAATGAGATTCAGTACAAACAATGTTTTAAAATTCTGCCTTTATACCGGTTTCAGTCTTATGCTCCTAAAATCTGGAATACTGTAGTTTTCCAGAAGGTGAGACAGGCCTCAACGCTGACAATGTTCAATTCCAAGCTGAAAACACTTTTATTTAATTGTGCATTAGACAACTGAAAGTATTTTATCTAAACTATTTGATTTCAATTTGAATTATAAGTATTTTATGATTATTTTTATTTTTTATTTTTGCCTTCTTATAATATTCTGTAAAGCACTTTGAAATGCCCTGTGTACGAATTGTGCGTCATATCTGTCAATCAACTTGCCTTGCCTTGCGTATAAGGATAACTTTCTGTTTTAAATCACACTCTTGGATAAACCTGAGTAGCTAAAAAATTATAAAGTAACAAAGAAAAGGTATGACGTTCAACAGTGATTCGCAAACTGTGGCACTAGTGGTACGCGGGCTCTATCTAGTGGTACGCCAAAGAATCACTTGATTAAAAAATGGAAAAATATGTAATATATTTATATATATATAAATTAAAACGTATTACATTGATGTAATTTAAATTTTTATATAAAAATGTATATAATTTTACAGTGTCAAAAATGTACTAACGCATGTTCACGTCATCATCTATTTGCTTTATCTTTATTCACCACTGCACTATTATTTATTAGCCTTGCACATACTAGTTATTTAGGTACTTGTTTAAATTTGTAGTTAATCGTTAATATTTAATTGTTTACATCGAACAAGAGAGCACAGCCTACCAAGTCAAATTCCTTGTGTTTTAAGCATACTTGGCCAATAAAGCTGATAATGAATAATTTATTATATACATATTTTTTATTTAGAGCCTTATAGGAATAAATGTAACTGAATGAAAAAATTATCTTAAATATGTGCATTATTTGTTATAGAAATATGAATTCAAAAAGGCACTATCATTTTTTTAACGGTTAAACCAGTAGTTCGTGTGCGTTGCAATACCAGCAATGACCGCCGAGTGGCAGCACCGTCGCGGGGAGCCGACCGTGCTTTCCCCGTGTAAAGCGAGCACCAAAGCGGGTACGGACGCGGTACTCGCTCGGCAGCCGCTGACCGGACGTGAACTCCAGCGTCAGCTTCCTCTCCGTTCACTTCAGTCTGGCTGCGGGAGAAACAAGGAAGTGGATACCGTAGCGGACACATTTTAACGACCTTTTTGTGCCCCCGGTAAGTACCGCTGCTTTTGTTAACCATCGTGGCTGCCAAAGCTTGTCGTTAAACGTGTGGTGTTGAAAACCGTTTGAACAAATTGTGTCTTATTTCCACAAAGCGGAGTGAAGTCAGGAAGTTGATTTTCCCACGCTCATTCATGGTAACACGCTGCTCTCCACAACTTTTGTTTAGTTTATCTTTGATTACTTTTATTCTACTTGTTCTGAATTGTGTGCTTAACCGATTATTTGTGTGGTCAGGCAACGTCAGCTTAAAGCAATATTGTTGTAGTGTGTTGTGAATTTAAGGGAAAACATGACAATATATACTGTGTACAAGCTGCTGCTGATTGTTAGTTTACGCCCTTACAAACTTTTGACTTTTATGGTGGGTTTATTATAAAGACAGAATGTAAAACAATGAAGAAAAAACAGTATTAAATAACATATAAAACAATTAGTTCTAAAGGGGAACTGCACTTTTTTTTCGAATTGTGCCTGTCCTTCACAACATGTAAGAACACCTTTTTATTTTTTTTAATGTAATCTAACTTGAAATTAAACGCTAACAAGAGTCAGCTAATAATGGAAGTAATGGGAATTTGATTTAAAAAACCTCCATCATTGTTTTATATACACGCTGTAAGTATATAAGTAATGTAGTAACAGGCACATTAATATTAACATGTAATATTTACGTATTTTGCACATTTTAAGCATATGGCGGCGCATTAATTTCACAGACGCATCACGTTTGCTATTTCCTTCAATAACATCAACTACTACTACTCATGGCAGACTTCATGAGAGACAACAATGACTACCGTATTTTTTGGATTATAAATCGCTCCGGAGTATAAGTCGCACCGGCCGAAAATGCATAATAAAGAAGGAAAAAAACATATAAGTCGCATTTTTTGGGGAAATTTATTTGATAAAACCCAACACCAAGAATAGACATTTGAAAGGCAATTTAAAATAAATAAAGAATAGTGAACAACAGGCTGAATAAGTGTACGTTATATGACGCATAAATAACCAACTGAGAACGTGCCTGGTATGTTAACGAAACATATTGTGGTAAGAGTCATTCAAATAACTATAACATATAGAACATGCTATACGTTTACCAAACAATCTGTCACTCCTAATCGCTAAATCTCATGAAATCTTCTTCCTCGGTGTCGCTTCTAAACAACTCTGCCAACTCCAAAGGTATGCGCCGCTTCCTCTTGCCGTTTTCTGCTGCATATTTCACTACGTCCAGCCTTGTAATCTGCAGTATATGATTTCCTTTTCGGTGCCATTTTTGTTCAGCCTTTCTCAGTTTTTATAGGTTACCGCCAATGTTGAAATTATACATTTTTATAGCTACGGATGTAGTAGCAGGTAGCATCCCATGACCCACAATGCACTTCTGCCATGACGCACAATGCATTTCTGCCATGACCCGCCCCCGCCAAATTTTTATTGGTTGATGTGTGTGTGACGATTGCTGACGTTCGCCTCGTCTCTTACGCGAATGAGATAAATAATATTATTTGATATTTTACGGTAATGTGTTAATAATTTCACACATAAATCGCTCCGGAGTATAAATCGCACCCCCGGCCAAACTATGAAAAAAACTGCGACTTATAATCCGAAAAATACGGTATTGTGAGACAAATAACGATCCAGAACCTTATATTTTGAGCCTTGATATAAGGAGGATGAGCTACAAGTTTTAGAAGCTGAGGGATAAGCAGATCCAGCAAGTAGCACTATTGTTAAGTGCTAAACAAGAACTACGAACATAATAAAACAATCACTTACTGTGAAATGTTTGCTCTCACTGGGATGCCGACTGATGGCAAGTTTATATCTTCCCATTTCGATGAGAAATTGATCATAATCCTCAAAGAGGTGAAAAGAGTGGACACAAACAAGCGTCTTTTTGTGTCTTTCTCGCCAAGTTGAATGTCAAAGTTGACCAACTTCTCAGTTTGTGTCCACAACATTCTTCTTTACGAGTGAGATGATTCATCAATCAATCAATCACGGTTTATTTAAATAGCCCATATGCACAAATGCCTCAAAGGGCTTCACCAACCACAACAATATCCTCTGCTCTGATCCCGCATTTAGGCAAGAAAAAACTCCACCTTAATGGGAACAATCTAGAATTAACTTTGACCAACTCCGACGCAATGTAGCAGCTCATCAACTCAATATGTCAATATAGCTGCATAAGCTAGTTTTCTCTCTGATCACGGCACCGATAAAAGTAGCGTTTGTGTTAGCGCTTATAATATCAATAAGCTAGTACTTGGTTCATATGCAGGTCACGACATGTAAATGGAGAATTGTTGGCGTTTTTGGGTGTTTTTTTAGAGGGCTTTAGGGGCGCAATAGATGACTCATTAGCTTCATTGTTAGCCACCTCGTAGTTGTCGTACATTACAAATTAGAATGCATAAAAAAAAAGACATATATTTTCTTGTCTTACATTGGGATTGTGAATGGTAAGCAAAGTTATTTGTGCACAAAGTTCCTTATAATCAACGATGGTTAATATTTTATTTGTTTACGTTACTTTATGTATTTCTGTTTATGTTTCCAATAAGTCACGCTACAGACAAGCACCGTTTTAGACAGTAATAGACAAATCAAATAGTGATTCTACAGCACTGTCTTCTGCATCTTTTTTCTACAAAATAATTTTATGGTTAGCATAAAAATAATTATTTACTACAGCATACACTCCTGATGAAAACCTGAAGAAAATGAGAATTATTCTAGGGCTGTAACCATTGAAGCTCTGTGGTGTGTTGGTGCCACGATCAGTGTGACGGAAAACAGCAGAGAGGTTGTTTTTTTTTAAGTGCAGCTTCAATGTTGATGATGTGCATTTATTAGAAAAAAAAAAGCATTGAAGTTACCGCAAGCAGAACATTTTTTAATTGAGGCTATATGTGTGCTTTATTTTATTAATTGGACAAACTAATCGATAGATTACTCAAATAATTGATAGCTGTACCCCTAAAATAATCGTATTTTGCGACAGTGAATTGCAACCAGATTTCAAGTAAAATATAAAAAGAAGAAACCGAACCAAGAGGCAAGAAATAGAGAGTGATCAATTTATTGAAAACAGGTTGTTCACTTGCAAGTTAAATGTTTATGATTGTTGCCTTAAAAATTCAAAGTCCACGCTAAAGTATTTTTTTTCCTGTGCCTTTTTCACATCCAGCATTCACACTATAAAGACTTCCAGACGGCAAAGGCAAAAATACTTTGTCTTTGGCGGAATTGGTGAACCGCACAAGCAAAGGCCTCTTTCAAGTCGACATTGCTTCCCGATCTTGTGCCTTCCCGTTTGATTAGTAATCTTTTTTTCCCCTGTATTTTAACTTGAGTGAAATAAAAAAAATCTGTTGGATCAGAAAGACTTCAGGTCCACTTAGCCACAACGGCTATCATATCCTGTAGCCAGGCTGTTAAGTGAGGCCTTCAAAATAAAAGCACAGTAGGCAGGTTATTGGATCAATCTTCATGTGGAAAGGCCATAATTACCCTTATTTTGTCACATTTACCCTTTTTAAAAATGTAAATCTTGTAAAAGGAAGGCACAGTTAGCAAATGTTGACTGTGTAAAAGGCACACTTAGAGCTACTGCTCTGGCTTTGATGTGGATTTTTTGTGTAAAATAATATATTGAAGCTCTCTGCTGCCTTGATGAACTTGCACACGTTAGCAGCTGCTTTTATTGACCATAATAAATAACAATGCCATTAGTAAATGGATAACATGTGGTCCTTTTACAGGAGCACACTTACTTAGATTAGCAACTAATTATTATTTCTGCATGAAATTGGACATAGGTGGTACACTGTATCTAATAGATGCTAATAATCATCAGCATTTGTTGTCATTTATTGTGATCTAATCAAAGCAATGGTGGCGATAGCGAGCTGGTACTTTTGACCCATAAAGGCTTCTATGGTCTCAAAGGTTAAAAACACTTGTTATTTTTAAGCTTTGCCATCACGCAACCCTACATATGTGACACGTGGGGTAATGCTAATTTAGGCTTTGTTTTGTACAGAAGGCTGCTGCCAGACAGGAAGTACAATTAGAAGGGAAAGATGCCAGGAAACTATAATCACATGTGCAATAGGTGTAATGCAGTGTTGTGTAGAGGTGACACCCGTGGTGCCCTATGAGAGCGCTGGCAAGTATTTATGTCCGCGATTATCTCTGTTCCTATTAGATGGAGTGCCATTTGTCGGCACCTCAAAAGTAAGTCAGGATGACTTATCTTCGGTTAGCATAGCTGCTCCGTACAACCAGGAATTGTACACCTTTACCCCCTTATCGGCACAGGGCCTTGGCTCAGCCCATCAAGTCCTGTCTCGTTGTTATTTATAGGCGCCAAGGTCAGCGGGAGATCATTTGAGATACTGTATGTCACAGCAGAAAATGCTCGGACACAACAGGCAGCCCTCCACCAAGAATAAAGCGTTGGCACGAGTAGGCGCATGTGACGTAGCAACGCTGCAGTTTGCGCAACTAGCAGTTCATGATCTGATGAGAATGAGGCAGATGTTGGAGATAAAAGGATATGAACTAGGGCTGCTGCGTCAAATATTTTAGTAATCGAGTAATCTATCGATTAGTTTGTCCGATTTTTTGAATAATCGGATACAACACACTCTATAGCCTCAATGCGCCTTTTAGGGAAAATCTCACTCACTCACTCACTCATCCCATGGCCTAGGAGGCCGTAGGGGTGTCATGGTGGATGCTTGGGCAGTCAGGGATCTCCAGCGCTCACGATCTTCTGCTGTTCGTAGCAGGGTTTGGAACCTGCAGCCAGTCCATTCTTTGATGTTGTCCATCCAGGCCTTTCTCTGCATGCCTCGTCTCCGCTTCCCCTCTACTGTTCCCTGCAGGATGGTCTTTGACAGGGAGGTGTGCCTTGTGACATGACCAAACCAGGTCAGCTTGCGACGTTTAACTGTTGAGAGTAGAGGTTCCTGTTCGCCAGCATGGTTGGTAACTAAATGTCGAACATAATCATTTGTCCGGTGTTCACTGTATGATATATGTAGCATTCTTCTGTAAGACTTGCTTTCAAAGGACTGTATCCTGCGCTCAGTGTCCGCTGTGAGCGTCCAGCTCTCACAACCATAGAGTAGGGTGGAAAGAACAAGTGACTTGTAGAGTCTGACCTTCACCTGGAAGCTGATGGTATTGCTTTTCCAGATACTGGTCAGTCTTGTCATGGCTGATGTTGCTATGCCGATTCTTGCTCTGATCTCTTTTGTGGAGCTGCCATCTTCACTCACAAAGGACCCGAGGTACTAAAGTCCTTTACTTCCTCCAGGGTTTGTCCATTCAATGTGATGTTCGGTGGTGGTAAGTGATTGTGACTGTTGACCAGGATCTTGCTCTTCTCTGCACTTATCTCCATTCCATAAGCTCTCGCAGCCTCCTCCAGTCTGGTGGTCGGTTCCTGGAGTTCCGCCTCATTTTTTCCCATAAGGTCAATGTCATCCGCGAAGCGAAGGTTGGAGACAGGTCTTCCTCCGATGGTAACGGAGGTGTGGAATTCTTGGAGTGCTTTTTCCATGATGTTCTCCAGGAAGACATTAAATAGGACAGGGGAGAGGAGACAGCCTTGGCAGACACCAATAGATGTTTTTAAAGGTTCTCCTATGCTGTTGCTGATGAGAACTGCACTGCTTGAGTCTGTATAAAGTGCTTGGATGACCTGAATGAGATTATTGTCGAAGTTGTAATTTCTGAGAACCTGCCATAGTCCTTCATGCCAGACACGGTCAAAGGCTTTTTTAAAGTCAATGAAGTTGTGGTATAAGTTGTGCTGGTGCTGAAGGTGCTTCTCAATCAGTAGTCTGACGTTGAAGATCTGTTCGGTGGTGCTCCGTTTTGGTCTGAATCCAGCCTGTTCCTCGGAAAGGAATTCCTCTGCCTTGTTCCTCAGTCTGTTCAGGATTATCCGCAGCATTACTTTGCTAGCGTGACAGATGAGGTTGATGGTTCTGTAATTTTGGCACTGCCTTGAATTCCCTTTCTTAGGGAGAGGGATAATCAGAGATTGGGTCCATTTTTGGGGCCTCTGCTTGGTTTCCCAAATCTTTTGGCAGATGTGTGTCAGTGCTATTATAATGCTTCGCCCCCCATGCTTCCAAAGCTCTGCTGGGACGTTATCGATGCCTGGTGATTTGCCGATTTTTAGGCTCTTTACTGCCTCCTCTACTTCAGCTTGCAGTATTGGTGCATCCTCGCATTCGCCACTGGGCTTCATGGCATTGGTTAGTATGGTGGGGTCTGGTGATATTGTATAGTTGTATAGTTCCTGGCAATACTCTGTCCACCGTTGGGTTATTTCTGCTTTCTCTGTTAGTAGAGATCCATGCTTGTCTTCTATTACTGTGGCTATAGGTTGTTGTGTCCTTGTCAGTTTCGTCAGCGTTGCGTAGGCTGCTTTACTGTTGCCCTGCCGTATCCCTGCATCTATGCTTTCACATTGTTCTGTGATCCACTTTTCTTTTGCTTCCCTCATCATCTTTCTGATGTTTCTGTTCACAGAGGTATGCTGCTTAGCTGCCTCTGGGTCATCCTTCTTTGTCTTTTTGAGGGCCCTTCTGAGGTCACATTGGTCTAGGATGTCATCAGTGATCCATGGTTTGTTTTTCTTCCTGTCCTTCTCTAGTACTTCAGTTGCTGATATTATGATTGCTTTCTCCATGTTATCTGTCAGTGAGTCTATGTCTTGTACTAAGTTAAGTGTTGCAAATTTCCCTCCTATGTTTGCCTCAAATATTCCTGCAACTTGTGGGTCTTTAAGTTTGTCTAGACTAAATCTGATGCGTGGGTTAGTGTTTTTTTTTGGAGTCTTCAGTTTAAGTTTAAGCGTCATTAGTACCATATCGTGGTCACTACCAATGTCCGCACCAGGAAATGTTCTGGTTCGGGCTTTGTTGATGCTTGACTTGAACCTTTGTGGCGTGAGTATGTAGTCGATTTGGTTATGTATCTTTCCGTTCGGTGCATGCCACGTTGTTCTCCGAGAGGTTTTATGTGGAAACAGCGTATTGGCTACAGTGAGCTTATGGCTTTTAGCAAAGTCCAGAAGTCGCAGTCCTCTGTCGTTCGTTTCACCTAGCCCAAACTGCCCCGCTGTTCCTCCCCAGTGATCGTTTGCGTCGGTACCTATTTTGGCATTCCAGTCTCCTTGGATGACTAGAAAGTCCTTCTTGGGAGTTTTCTTTATGGTTTTCTCAAGCTCCTCATAGAAGGTTTCAACGGCTTCATCATCATAATCTGTCGTTGGGGCATACACTTGAATGATGGTTAAATTCATGGGCCGCGCAGCGATTCGGATGCTGATGAGCCTGCTGGATATAGGTGTGCAGTTGATGACTGAGTTTATTTTGCTTTTGTTGACAATAAAACCAACTCCATGTTGATGTCTACAGTCCTCTCCGCTATACCATAGCTTGTGGTTAGGGAAAATAGTTAAAAATAAACAAAGATTTTTGTACTTTCTATTACATTCATTACTTTCTATTTACATTCCAAGACTATATTTTTACATTCCTAGATTGTCTTTATACCTTGTTTACCTTTAAAATGACTTTTTTTAACCTTTTATTTGCCTTCCATTTTACCTTCTATTTAACTTATTTTACCTTTTATTTACCTTATTTGACTGTCTTTTACCTGGATTTATCTTTTGCCTTCTATATTCCTTCTTTTACCTTTTATTTACGTTCTATTTAACTTATTTTACCTTTTATATTCATTCTTTTATCTTTTATTGACATCATTTTACATTTTATTTACCTTCTACTGAATTTACATTTTATTTATGTTCTTTTATCTTTTAACTAACTGCTACCTACAACAGTGATGTCAAACATGCGGGCCAAATCAAGCCTGCGAACATGTTCAATCCGGCCTGGTCTTTTAAGTTTTTATTTTTGGTTTGTTAAAATTGTTCACACATTGCACAACTTTAGTTGTTCTATCAATACACAATGATGCCGAGCAGGCAGGGAGTAACTCAACCCTCTTGAATAGTTTCTATCTTAGTTTGTATGGCTCGTTGAGTTCGCACAGGATTAATATGTGGAAATGACAAATCAGGTAGTTGATACATAGATGAGTTTTTATTTATTATTTAATTTGTTTTTTGTTCAATCCTGTATGGTCTGTGACTTAACGTTTAATTGCTTTGTAGATACACTGAGAAAGTTAATTGTGTTCTTCAGGGTCTTTTTGAAACTGCACCAATTTTTTCCTCAGAGTTTTCAATTAACTTGATGTGTTTTTTCAAGAGGATTATTTGTGATACGTACATTTTCAGAATGTGCTTTTGCTATTTTGGGCCGAAGTAAAACAAAGAAAACAATCTAAAGTTGTTATAGTTGTATTTTTAAGTTATTATGCCATGATTTTACCTGTCCGGCCCACTTGGGAATAGATTCTCTTCCATGCAGCCCCTGAGCTACAATGAGTTTGACACACCTGACCTATACCCTTGATTTACCTTGTCTTACCTTCTATTTCCATTTTTTTTAAAACTTGATTCACCTTTTATTTACTTCTTTTACCATCTATTTACCGGTTTTACCTTTTATTTACCTTCTTTTTCACTTTATTTTAGCTTTGATTCACTTCTATTACCTTCTATTTATTTTCTATTCAACTTCTTTTTCCTTCTTTTATGCGGTCAGGATTTTATAAATTTTTATTAGTTATACTCAAACGATTAATTGAAGCAACAGAATATAAATCGAGTATTGTTCTTGTAACTGATTCAATCGATTAATCGTTGCAGCCCTAATATAAACATTTCATATGATTTATTGTTGTGACCAAAGTTACTTAAAATATCCTGGCATTATGACCGTCGTCGTCTTTATCGGAACAAAAACATCTCAAACCATTGTCAATTAATTAGCGAGCCGCCATTTTTTTGGGCATGGCATCATTACACATCTGACTTATTGTTCTTGTTTGTTCTGCATTTGGCTAACATCCATTAATTGTATACTAGACCCTCAGTTGCTAAACACCTTAAAATCATTCTTTGTACATATTTTTAGCAAATCTAGCTAATGTAAAATAGGTCGAATTTTAGCTTCCGCCGATATAAGTGCAGTGAATGAAAACAAATAAGACACCAATAGAAAGCCAACTCTTCTACTCTTCTACGCGCTGTACATAAAAGGGTGACAATTGTGCTGTGCTATTATTTTTTGACAAATGCACCATATGATGGCGCTGTTACTAAACCCTACAAGTCAGATTGACTTAAAATTTCTCACACAATGCACTCTACAATAACACGCCGTAACTTGATGGAATATTGCCAAATAATCAGAACATTTTGTACACATCTTTAGGAGGCTGACAAGCAAAATTTGAGCAAGATTAGTTAAGTCAGTGACCATTTGTTCCTAAAATAAAAGCAGAATCGACCCACATTTAGGAAACCTTAAAGTTAGAAATAGGGATGTAACGCTATGAAAATTTCATATCACAGTTGTCGTGACCAAATTTATGACTTTATTTTTTAAACAACTAAGATAAATAGACACAGTTAGAAAACCCACTATTTTGCATGTTTTGTGTTTCTTATGCTTCACTGATAGTGTTTTTGTTTTAGTGTTTTATCAGTTTTAATTCTAATATTGGTTTGCACTGTAGCAAATTGAAGATTTATATAAATGAAAGGTGCATAACAAATAAAATATATTATTTATTATTGACAAGCGGTAGAAGGTGGATGGATGGATGGATGGATTGATTATTTCTGGCTGCCGTTGTGGCGTCTTAGTATGTTCTGTGGTCCTTGAATAACTAAAAACAACTCCATCTCATATTCCTCAGAGTATAGAACGATCACTCTGTTGTAAGAGAGTGCAGCTTGTAGGTTCAATGTGCACCATTGAATATCTTAGTTATATAAGTTTAGATCGGGGTATGTCCTTTCTTAATGGGGAAAGACGGTAATGTCTCTTGTTTTAATGTTAGCATATAGACTAGCGAGCTGGCAGTCAGTCCGTGAGTTTATCAAAGTGCAGCTATCAGTCGCGATTTTTCGGTCATTTTAAGTTAATTTAAAACTAACCGTAAGAGTTTTACCGCGGTTATTGTTAATGCTAGTTAGAAGAACCAAGATTTAAAGAGCTAATTTCTTTATCCATGTATTTATTGTATTTCTTCGTGTAAACTAACACCTGACTCAACTCTTGAGGCTTTACAAACAAAAGAGATTTGTTGTTGTTTTTTTCCTCTATTATTTTTCTGACAAATACACCATTATTAAACCCCAAGGTTTGAACCACATTCTATATAAGTTGATTTGATTTAATATTTTTTACAGACGCTCTACAAAACACCCGCTATCAATTAAGGGTGTAAAGCTGAATCATCAGGACATTTTGTTGAAACAAGCGATGTGTGTAAAGTTTCAACAAGATTGGTTAAAAACATGACATCAAGCATAAATTGCCCAAAAGTCATTGACTATTTGTCTAATGATTACAAAACGTTCAGCATATCTGTATGTTACGTGTATTCCAGCATGTCTTCCAAAGCAGTTTTGACCCCACCCCATACGGGGCGCCACAAATGTTGATTTATAGTCCTATGATGTCCTCATTTTTAACTGTAGTAGGTACATTTGTCAGTGCACAGTCCTTCTGCTTCCGTCAAAATCTTCTGTCTTTGTGTCTTCATCCGTCATGAACTGCAAATATTTGTCTTGCGGAACAATAATTCTTCCGACAAAGACTGAACCCTTAGGTATCTCTTATCTTTACTTATCTTCTCTATGGTGAAGTTGTCCAAGTTCCTTCAGGAGTCAACAGAGCGTTTCTTCTGTTGTATAACCAGGTTGCTTTTCACAAATGACAGATGTGGCAACGCTACGCCGACCTGCGCCTTTCACAGTTGACGTTACTCAAGTGTTACTCAACTATCAGTGTTTTTCCTCTTTGTGTCCCTAGGAAGTGCTTCAGTGTGAAGTTTACTTTGCCTCCAGACTTGGACATGTTAGCCTTCATGGCCAGAACTTTGCTGTCCTGACACAGACTGTGTCTTTTTAGAGCCAGAATCCACACCTTCTACCTCATCAGTTCTACCTCGCAGGCGATTTGTCACATGGTTCGAACTTGGACCGCCAAGTTCCTCAGAAAAGCCTGACACATCTCTGTGGCACCCAAGAACT